>NW_027491435.1:1192500-1399130 GCF_021521415.1 Bidens hawaiensis
ATGGAACAAAAAATGATAAATTCGTTTATTCTTTTTTTTTATGTTCAATAAAAAAACGAACAATTATAATTCTATAGAGTTTAATAAAAATTCAATGAATCTTTTGATAAAATTGCTATGCTTAGTGTGTGACTCGTTGGTTTTTTGAGGGTTAGTATAAAAAACCAGCCTCATAGTATAAACAAATAACTATAGAAGTAATAACCAACTCATCAGTTCGTATTATCTGGATCCAAAGAACCAGTCAAGATATGATATATTGGTCATATTGTTGTAGCAACTAAAATCTTTTTTATTAAAAAAATTTCTAAGTTGTCAATCGAAATCAAAAAGAAAGGGTATGGATAAATGGAAGGATGAGAGAACGAAAGAAAAAGAATAAAGAATATTGATGATATAGATATAGAATTCCAATATGTAAGGTCTATGAGTCATCTCAGAAAAAATCTGCGTAATAAAGCATCAATACGGATTCATCATTAAATGGATCTGCTCATCGAACAAAAAAGAAAGAGCTTCGAGCCAATAAAGACTAAGAATATTGACTCAAAAACTAATAGCTCCGTTGTAGAATTCAAACCTAACCATTAATTAAGAAGCGATGGGAACGATGGAACCTGTGAATTCAAAAGATTTTAGTGAAAAAGAATTCGAATGATTCATTGATCGGGATGGCGGAACCGGCCAGAGACCAATTCATCTATTCGGAATCGCCACCCACCGTTTTAAGATAAAAAAATGTATCAGATTTTTTTAACAGTCGCTAACCCCCCCTCCCTCGAGTTTATAGTTTGTTGTTAAAACTCGCAAGCCCCCCCCCCCCCCCCCCCGGCGAGTTATCCATTTTTACAAAAAAAAGTTAGTAAACCACCTAGAAATACAAAGGTCTCTCTAAAGTCTAAACCACCTATTAGACCATGTGTACTGGTCACGTTGTGGCCTGCGTTGTGGGTGAAAACGCAGGGGTACACCGCCCCCCCCCCCTGCGTTTTGTGTTTTTTTTAAAGTGTTGTATGTAAAACGCGTGAAAAGGGCACGCAAATCAAAAGGTGACCGTTGCATTGTAACATCCTAAAATTTATAATGTTAAATAAAGAAAGTTACGTTTAATGATTTCGCGTTATTAATTAAATAATATCGAGTAAGGAACGGATCATGGACTTAGATTAATTAAGATGGGTTAAATGAGAATGGGCTTTAGGTCCATTGGCTTTAAGGGATACAAATATCCCCTAAACCAACCTTAAACCCTAAACCGTCATTCATTTCCATCTCATTCTCTAACACACTCCAAAACACACACACACCACACACCGCCATATACGGCCGGCGGCCGAGGGAGAGAAACGAGCAAGATCCTAGAGAGAGTAAACGATTAGTTGTGATTAAACAAGTTAAACGAGATCCAAACGAGCACAAAAGGGTATGTTCTTGACCTTTAAAGTTTATGTTTTATTGAACGTCCTTAAGCTTAAAGATCCAAGCTTTATAGTATATACGGGATATATATACGAACGAAACGGTTAGGGAACGTTAGTGGGAGATGTTGAACCATAACAAGGGTATTAAAATCGCCAAAATGCTTGATAAAAACCAAACCCGTAGCTGAACTGATAACTTCGCCTGCAAAAGCTTAACTTCGCCTTCAAAGCTTAACTTCGCCTTCAAAGCATAACTTCGCCTTCAAGGCTTAACTTTGCCTACGGCCAAGTTCGCCTAACTGGTAACTTCGCCTAAGGCCAAGTTCGCCTAATTGATAACTTCGCCTAAGGCCAAGTTCGCCTAATTGATAACTTCGCTTAAGGCCAAGTTCGCCTAACTGATAACTTCGCCTAAGGCCAAGTTCGCCTAACTGATAACTTCGCCTAAAGCTAAGTTCGCTTAAGGTTTAACTTCGCCTAAAGTTAAGTTCGCTTAGAAAATAAATTAAAAACCTAATGGAAAATGTGTTAAGACAGTTAATGGAAATAAAATTAAAAACCAGGTCAGCTCGACCCCAGCCAGGGGCTCTGCCCCTTGGACCCTGCTAGGGGCTGCCGCCCCTAGACTCCGCTGCCAGGGGCGCTGCCCCCGGACCCCCGTTCGTTGTGGGTCATATAAAGATAGAAATACAACATGAGTAGTAGTAGTTAATTGATACGTGTAAATATTATACAGTTAGCCGTGCACAGCTCAAGAAGGGAATAACTATTAACGGAGAGCGTAACAGGATTCAGGTGAGTTTCTAGCCCCATTTATGTGTTATGTTTTCGGGGCTGTGTGCATACTCAATATGTTTGTTAATACGCTTATCCTAAGAGATAAGTGTATGCCTTATGTGAATAATGTGATATGTATGAATGATGGCTTGACGGTACGTGAACGATCTTCGGATATTGCACGTACTGTCAGGTTGTAACGCTAAGTATAAGGTAAGTATGATATGTATGCTTTTGTGTATGAATGTGATAAAGTTAATAAAAGAAGGAAAGGATGGTTGTATGGTTACGAAGCGGGTACCGGGCCCTAATAAAACTCGAGGTATGATGTATGGTTGTATGGTAACGAAGAGGGAATCGAACCCTACTAATATTCGAGAACTAGGGAACCGAACTCTACTAATATTCGAGGAAAGAGGGTACCGAGCCCTAATAATACTCGAGGTATGATGTATGGTTGTATGGTAACGAAGAGGGAATCGAACCCTACTAATATTCGAGAACTAGGGAACCGAACCCTACTAATATTCGAGGAAAGAGGGTACCGAGCCCTAATAATACTCGAGGTATGATGTATGGTTGTATGGTAACGAAGAGGGAATCGAACCCTACTAATATTCGAGAACTAGGGAACCGAACCCTACTAATATTCGAGGAAAGAGGGTACCGAGCCCTAATAATATTCGAGGAAAGAGGGTACCGAGCCCTAACAATACTCGAGGAAGGAGGGTACCGAGCCCTAATAATACTCGAGGAATGTAGGGCGTAATGCTCTTTATAACGTAAGATATGAAAGTAAGTTAATACAAAAGAAAGTATGAAAGTATGAATGAAAGAAAATAAGTTTATGTGTATTGTATAATGTATGATTAACTAGAACTCACTCAGCGTAGCTGACTTTTAGTATGCACGCAGGTGAGTAGGATGAGGCAGCTCGCTTGAAGAGACACGTGGCACTGAATAAGAGGCTGGCATCGGAAGACTCAAGACGTTTAAGTTTAATGTTTCGTTTATTTTGAAAGACAAAATGATGTTTTAAGACAAGACGTGTTTTGTTATGTAAAGTTTTATGAAAGCTTTTATATTCCGCGAATGTTTTAATTAACTCTGATATTTAGAACTGCGTTTATGAGTAAATCCAACACGAAAGTAGGGCTACCGGTAACGGGGCCTTACATGCATGTTACCGTTGGAGAATAAAAAAAAATTATTTCTTTATATATTAAACCAACTAATTCCCAATCAAAACTCATTAAATTTATAAAAATTCTCTTTCAACTCTATAACTCTATAAAAATTCTCTTTCAACTCTACAAAAAATCACTATATATGGATCCTCCATCTATATATAAACAATTTTTCGGGCCCGACCAACAAGCCGAGGACGTGGAGGAGGAACAGGCGGTTACGAGTGCGATTATGCTCGCGACAAAGTATATGACTTCCGTTACGAGTGCGATTAGCTCTCCACCCCCCCCCCCCCCCCCCGTTTCAAAAAGAGCATATATCGAACGAGATCGTGCCGAAGCCAACAACCGGTTGATGGCGGATTACTTCTGCGACTCCCCGAGATACAAGAACCCGAAGACCTTTAGGCATCGTTTTCGGATGTCTAAAAATTTATTTATGCGCATCACCAATGATTTGGAGCATGAGTTTGATTACTTTCAGCAAAAGCCTGATGCTCGAGGGACGCTAGGATTCACGGCTATTCAGAAGGTTACGTCAGCCGTACGCGTGCTCGCCTACGGAAACACGATCGACATCAACGACGAGTATTTAAAGATGGCCGAAAAAACAACTCGGGACACCTTGGAGTATTTTTGTTACGGTACATTTTTTTTTTTAAAATAGTTTATCACTTGTTTACTGTGATCATTTATTTTATAAAAGTTTTGTAAAATATAGGAATATTGAAACTATATGGACCACATTATCTGAGAGAGTCCAAAGTTAACGATCTACAACGTCTTTATGAGGCATATACAAGGGTGCATGGTTTCCCCGACATGATAGGGAGTGTAGATTACATGCATTGGGAATGGGCTAATTGTCCAACTGCATGGCGAGGTCAATTCACACGAGGTGACCAAAAGGGACCAACGGTCAGCCTTCAAGCGATTGCTTCATACGACCTTTGGATTTGGTCGGCATTCTTTGGTGTTCCCGGTTCCAACAATGACATAACCGTCTTAGAGCAGTCTCCTGTGATGGAGAGTTACATATATGGGATCGTTCTCGTCGCTTCGTTTTGGGCTAACGATAACTTCTACCATCATGGGTACTATCTAGGTGATGGAATATATCCAGAGCTCGCGATAATCGTTAAAACATTCAGAGACCCGATGGATGAAAAAGACAGTATTTTAAGAAAGTGCAAGAGTTTGCGAGAAAGGATATCGAGAGGTGTTTTGGTGTTCTTCAACAACGATGGCATTATGTTAAAAATCCTTGTCGTCTGTGGTCTTTAGAAAGAATGAGATGTGCTATGTATGCGTGTATGATAATGCATAACATGATCATCGAGGACGAAGGAAGAGCAATATGTCCAACTTTCATACCGGACCCGGATCCACCACGGACTCCGGCAAGTATGGAGCAACGACTGAAAAACTCGGATTCCGTGCGGTCAAGAGAGATACATAACGAACTAAAGGAGGATTTGGTCCAACATCTTTGGATGTATCGACCTCTGCCTGGTGAAAACAATGATCAAAACGAGGGCAACAATGTAGACGATGATGAAGACGATGAAGACGACGACGAAGACGAAGAGGAAGACGACGAGGACGAGGACGACGACGACGACGAAGAGGGCGAAGAAGACGAGGGCGAAGATGACGACGACGACAAAAATGACGAATAGTTTTTTTTTATTTTCATGTAATATTTATTTAATAAAATATTATTGTTATTTGATTATTGTTATTAAAAATTAAAAAAAAAAAACAAAAAGTGTAAAAGTGACGGGGCGACACGTGGCGCATGATGCTTGGGGTGGAGAGTTATGACTACAGCCTGTTTTTGTAAAAAACCATAACTCTGACTGGACGCCACGTGACGCATAATGCCTGAATGTGAAGAGTTAAGACTACACATGATCTTACTAAAAAAAAATTCGATTCATGATGGTTCCCCAATCCTCACTAAAAACTCGGCTTCTGCAGTTGAAAACATATATAAAATAAAAAAAAAAATAAGATTCTAAAATTTGAGTCCCATGGCTTCCACCCTGCTGCAGCGTCTCACAAGATCATCGTTCCATCCTGCTGTCTTTGCATCTCGCATCCACGGACGTCCGTTGGAGCAAACAAATGATCTGTTCAATCAACAATGTTACACAACCACCAGTACCACCACCCGTTGCTTTTCTTAACCTAATTACCTAGCTTTAATAATACATCCATATATATTTTGGTCTAATTTTGCTACTCTTTTTCGAATGTAGTTCCACCATTCGATAAAGCATGGTTGAAGAGCTGAGTGTCAGATCATCCAGAGTTGAAGGCAAACACTTCCAGGATTCAACAACACGCTGACTCATCAAGGCTAACCTTACACGTGCCTGGAGTACTTGACCCCGATGCAACCATCGATGGCAACCATTTGCTTGTCCATTCACATTGCATAAGAAGTTGACTGCTGAAAGCCTATGGATTGAATATAATATTGAACTAGTGAAGGCATGTGCGTGTCTTTAAATATGTATGGAGGATGTCAAGACCTATTTTGAAGCTGACACCTTCTTCATTGAAGGGAAACACAGGATGGAGCTTTATATTGGGGGCGTACGCGTACCCGAGGGTTACGAGAAGAATAATGAAATGATTAAGACAGAGATGCATCAAGGAATGTTCAAGGCAACTCTTCCATATGTGATCTATGCAGACCGGTTCTTTATCACTTATTAGTTACGTAGCTAGTAGTATATAAGCTTACAAATGGTTTGTAAAACCAATATATGCATTCTGTTGATTTTTTTTACAGTAGGGATACAAAGATCTAACGACGGTGATATTTCTAGTAGTTCCAATGACACTTGACTTCATTGCATGTATATGGCTTCACCAGTTACTTAATAGTTAAACACCGATGTTGGTTTGAGTTAATGTGTGTTTCCCCTTTGTAAATCTGTTAAGTGCCATATATCAATTGCTTTGTGTAAGATATTAAAATTCATAGTTAAATATCGTTGTTGGTCTGAAGTTTGTTCGTTTCATTCATTCATTCTCGCATAGATACATATTTTGTTGTGTTGATGTAAGAGTCTTAATGATTAAAATTTGCAAGGGATCATTATTTGACTGTTTTTGTAAAATTGCTGACTTTAAAGCAAGAAACTGAAACAATTGGTGAATATTGACTTTCTTAGCAGTTGCTGAATTTTGACCTTCTAAGTTCTCATAGCTCTCTAAGCAATTCCAGTTTAGAAACTGTAGTTACAAGATGCATTCTAAAATCTCACTGCAGCAAACCAAGTTGTGTGCAATTTTTAACAGGATTGTAATCAGTTTAAGAACTACTTCGTTGAAACCGGTTAACCCCAACCCGAACCAGTTATAAACCGGATACAAACTGAAGCGCTCCTTTTCCCCTTATATGCCTGTTCTACAATAATTGTTGTCAATGTTCCTGTTTTCAGTATCAGATAAATACCAATTTTGGCGTATTAACTAACCCACCCATTTTGCCATCTATAAGCAAAATTGTAAGCTGTTACGGGTTACCTCTTTTCGATTTGATCTCAATAAAACAATTAAACTTGTGCTAATGTTATAGGAAAAAAGATATTGAAGGCTGTTTGATCAGGCATGGCTAAAGAGTCAAACGGCTGTTTGATCAGGCTGTTTGATTCAACTATATTTATTAAAGTTGAATCAAACGTTTTAAATATATTCTTATATGGAATGCAATACAATATTTGGTACATACATTGATTAGTTAGTGATTTTCTTATCAAATATGATACCTTGTCGATAGTTCAAGACTTCAAGCTCACTTTGAAATCTAATAAACAACTTGAACTTACGATAACCATAGAGTTCATAAGATACTAAAAGTAATTTTAATAAAAGAGAAAAATAAAGCTGCGGGCTGCTACTAGAAGCCATAGCCACGCATCATATACATGTTCTCAATAGCAAATAAAAATGAGAACAATATTCTTGCCAGAAAAATAATCTAGATAAATTGACCCGCTAACCAAATCGGGTCTTATCCTAATTCTAACTTTCAAACCCGAAAATTGTTTCTGGTAAAAGTTTGTCCAAATCGCCAATTAGAAGGTACTATGTTCATTGAGATTGAAGTGCGACCATCACTTCCCGTCACTTTGAACGAAAGAGATTGTCCGGTTAACACTGTATCTGACTACCAGTTTTGACCCCAGTTTCGCTTAAGACTCATCCATGCTGTTTTGGAACCATTGATCCAGACCTGTGTGATATCCCCAGCACCCGCAACGTTACTGATCAAAATCAAATTGAAGTAGGGGAAACCTTTTATGGTGAACCGTATCCCTCCTTGTTTATGACAAGGCACCCTAAAACGAAGGGAAATATGTAAGTCCACTACTTCAAAACTCATAATAATTTGAAAATAATGAATATATGTTTTAATACCAGTATTTCTAATAACATTGATTAAAATCTTTTAAACTAATTTTTATGGAGTATGAAAGGTTAAAGAAAACCTACCCACGGTAAGAAACGGGGACGATCCCGGCGCGGTACTTCGCAATCTTGAGAAACATAGGCATGGAAAGGTCGAAATGGGAGCGAGGGGGGTTGCACCACCCGCCATTATCACTAGGCTTAGTGAAATCTGGAGGGCAGAAATTGGTGGCGGTTATGAAAATAGAAGGCCTTCAGGGTGGCACCATTCAGGGTCATTGATGCACTTCAACTCGAAACATGCGCCGCATGTCAGCCCATTACTGAACAGCGTGGTGCTTAGCGCCGCTGTGTTCACGCCGTAGCCTTGCTTGTACAAATTTCAATACCCACATGCCCCTCCTAAAATCACAAGCAAATAAAACTTGATTTCGAAAATTGAAAAATCAAGAGGGGCTTTAATCTTATAAATGCAACAAAATTAATCTCACAAACAAACACTAACTGCACATGTTTTTGTGCATTCGCTCAACTTTACTTAAACAAAGGACAAACACATATAGTTAAACAAACTGTTTTTCTTGTTTATATTCATTTCTGTATAAACGAATGGACATGAGAAAACTAGTTAAAAATAAATTTGAACATCGATTTACTAGACCTAAAACTAGACTAAACTAGGACTAAAAATTATATTACTAGATTAAATTGTAACGAGTAGTATTTTTATTTCATAGAACTATACTAAATTTTAATGAACCTATAAGTTTTAAAAAAATATATAAACAAACTAAACTAACACAAAGAATTTTCTTTTAACAATAAAATTTTCAATGTAAAAAAAACCATAAATGGATAACAAAACATTGTTCAAGTTTGTTGGAAAGCGTTGAACGCACCCATGGTGCCAGAGACGTCCTTCCCACCGTAGAAGGTGGCATGGGCAGTTCCCCACGGGCCTCCTTTGTAAATTCCAGGACCGGCATTGACGATCGTCAGAATCGCTGTCAACATGAATATTATGCAAAAAACAGAAACCTCCATTGTCAAAGTAGAAACAGTGTGTGATAATTAGAAAGCTTGAAGAAAAATGTAGGATGTGAAGGGGTACTTATAGTTAATAAAATGCTTGTAATTTTAGTAATAGGTGATTACAAAGATAATGATATTAATTAGTTCTTAAGTGTCCACTTAATAACATGCTTGTAATTTTTGGTAATACGTGATTAGTATATTTTAAAACAGTTAAAAATGAATTGAGGACATAATAAAAGGTTATAAAGTTATTATAAAACAAAGATCATAATGTAACTGAAAAGAATGGTTTAAAACAGTTAAAAATCAATCAAGGACAAAATAACAAAATAGAAGTTAATAAACTGTACTATCTAGTTCAGTTCAATTTGTTTCAAGATTAGTATTCGTTTGTTCATTTGTGATCGACAAAATGGCAAAACTCGTCCTTTATGTTTGCATGTTTTTTCAATGATCGTCATTTAGCAAACTTAATGACAATGAACATCCTTTAAATTTCAAATCTTTATCACGTGATACGTCTTTTATCACTAACAGAGTTAATTTTTCTTGTTAAACATGGTCATGTGCCTTGCACATGAGGGTACTTTGGTCTTTTATCTATTTATTAAAAAACAATTAATCTTTTCACCCACCATTTCATTCTCTCTCTCTCTTTAACATTCATCATCTTCACCCCCCCTCTCTCTCTCTCAACCACCACAACCAGCCACCGCCACCGCCACCACCATCATTTTTCGACGCCATCACCACCCATCACCTGCTATTGCGACAACCAATTTCCACCGGCGTAATCGATGGATCCGAATGATCTAGATCACTAACAATCATCAATCATTAACTGGAGTCATTCTGCTCACCAATTTCCAATCGTTAACAATCATCAATTTCCACCAAACTATAATATTATTTAAAACTTAACAATCATCAAGCATTAACCCGGGTCAGAACCTTTAATACACGGATTTCCACGGGTTTGGGTCGGGTCAGTCGGTGGATCCGAATACTAAGACGGCGAAGCAAATGATGACGCTAACGAGGTTGTATTGGAGGTGGGACCATAAGTGACGGCAAGCGACGATGGTGGTTGATCTGAACTCCGACGGTGACGACGGTGGGGTGGGGTTGAGATTGGTTCCGGCCAACGGAGGAAGTCCGGCATGCGGCGGTGGTGGTTGATCTGAACTCCGACGACGACGGATGCGGGGGTGGGGCTGAGATCGTCTCCGGCCATGGTGGTGGGTGGGGTGAAGATGGTCAAAGATTCGGAAAGTTAAAATAATATAGAAATGGGTGAAATTTTTTATGGTGGTGGCGATGGTTGTGGTAGATCTAGGGTTTCTAAGATGATGATGATGGGTGGTGGGTGGTGCACTAGTGTTTAGTTGGTTATGGTGTTGAGTGTTGACAGTGGGTAATATTTGGGGAAGAAGATGGTTAAAAAGAAAAATTTTTATTTATATAAAGACCAAAATTTTAAATTAATTACACAAACAACCCCTGGGGGTAAAAAAGACTAAATTGCCCTCACATGAGGTGCACATGACTGGATTTAACGAGAAAAACTAACCCTCGTTAGGGAAAATGACGAACCGTGCAAGGTTTTTTGAACTTAAAGGATGTTCAATTTCATTAAGTTTGCTAAAGGACGACTATTGAAAAAACGTGCAAACATAAAGGACGAGTTTTGTCATTTTGTCTTTGTGATTTAATAACCTTTAAGCCTTTAAGGTTCAAGCTTCAGTTGGTTAGAAGTTAACATGGGTATACTAGGTTAAAAAATCTTAAGTTTAGAATATGTTTATCATTTCTCGGTTCAGTCGGTTGCAATGTCTCTACACAGACACAACCGGCTAATTATATATCGGTCAGCAAAACCATAAAGCTAGTTTTGAGTTGTCGGGTTGGAGTTGATGGTGGCTGTTGGACATTTGAAGAGTTTCAAGAATAGATTTTGAGTTGAACGAAAGGGAGACTGATCCTTCAAAGAAATACTTGCTATCAACTAAAACAAGGCATTGGTTTTGTTCTTGAGATTCATTCTACTCATGATTAAGAACATACCAAAAACTGTTTGTACGTACAGATTAGGGTCAATTGTTGAGGGTGTTGCTTCGATGAAACACGTGGAATGAGCATGTATGGAAACATCTGTCTTGAAGATAAGCGTTCTACCTGTAAATATTCGAATAATAACTTTGTGAATTTCAATTTATTTTTACAAAAATATATCTAGCTAATATGTATATATGTATTTTATTTGGATTTATAGTGCAGATTATGAAAAACATGTGTATACCCGATTTTATCTGATAATATGTCACAGCAGATCAGGTATAAAGGTATCCACTACGAATGTCGATCCCCATTCTCCAAGATGAAAAAGTGGAGACTGTTGAGGGTAGGGGCGGATCTATAGCTTAAATGAGTGGTTCCTCGGAATCATCCGAGTTTCGAAATAATAGTGTATTTGTATATAGAAAATATTAGAGGAACCACCTTATAAATAAGAAAGGAACCATCTTATAAACATTTGAAATGCTTGTCCAGCTGGTAAGGTGTTGGTTTTGTAACATGAAGGTCACAGGTTTGATTCCGGATTTCGAAATAAATTTTTGAACTTTTTTTTAAGTAACTGCTGCACAGCCCATTTAGTAAAAACACATAGACACAACGGCGCCTGCTATCTCCCCTAACCCCTCGTCCTCGTCGGCCGTTCTCCGAAATCACCATCTGGTTATTAAAATAACCAGTGGACCGGTAAGGCGGCCGGTTCAATGATTATGTAAGCTTTGGTTATAATTTTTTGCCTTTCTTTGCCAGGAACTTTAAGTTAGTGATCTGCAAGAAAGTAGAAGCGATATCCCAACTTAATAATCTTAGAATAAAGTGGTATGGTCGAATAATGTTATTTCTTGCAAGCAAATAAAGCTAGATGATGGCCACAAATGCAGTAATTGGATTAAGGGCAGGTGAAAGACTATTAAAAGACTATTAACTTCATCCTAATGTCAATGAGAAGCTTCCAAACAGTTGTGAACTCGGGTTTGTATCTGTCCCAACTAAGAGCACGATCACTGCAAAAAAGTCAACCAACTACGGTCTTGATTTCAAACCCAAACAACATAATCAAGACATATGTTACATCAGAGCTGTAAAAGAACACGTTAACGTTGCTTCCGATTGGGTTCAAGGGTTTGAACATGCATTTAGTAAATGAAGATTCTGATGAAGAGTTTTCAGTTGAAGCCTTACTTTCATTATCCGAACCATCGAACCGACCCGAACCTCAAACGACCTGGAATTTTTTATACCCGACTCTATGAAATTGAATCATATAAAAGTTGTGCACCACCTGAAAAAAATTCCTGGATCCGCCACTGGTTGAGGGATTTGCTTGATTCTACTTCATACAAATCCAAGACGGCTAGAGGATGTAGTTGTTAAGCTTCATTTTGCACAAATACCTTGCGGATATTTGTTCGTGTGGAATTGCATATGATTACCAATCAGTCACAAAAACCGAATGATAGCATAATGAAAATCTGTGATTCCTTGATGGCTTGATTGTTTGATTTTTTTGAACTTTGAAGTGTTTGGTCTCAGTATATATGCATCTTTTTTCGCTTTTATAAATAGAATTTACATATAACTAGCTAGGTCACTTTCTAGGTGCCGACTTTCAACAGCTTGCCTGACGGTATCCAAATTAAGAGGGATAAATTTAACAAGTACAAACGCAACACACACACTTGGAAACTAGTTAAATACAGAGTTTAGTCGAATCAAACGTCGTAAATACATATTGACATGGACTTTAATATAATTTTTCGTGCATAAAGTGGCCATCCTCTTTATTCCTCTATATCATTTCTAATACGATTTTCTTATCTAATATTAGAGCCTGACAATAGTCTGAGTTCACTTTGCTTTCTTATTAGTTCCTTTTACATCAGAAAACCATAAAACTCAACATTCTAAAATCTTAAAAGATAGAAGTAAAGCTGTGGGCCCCTACATGGAGGCATGGCCACCTCAGTTTCCTTTACAAGTTCTCAATAGTAAATAAAATAACGCTCCTATTTTACTTATCATAATAAAATTATTTGTCCCTTAAAATAAATATAAATTGCAACTAAAACAAATCTTAACCCGATTCAACTTTCAAACCCTAAAATTTTTTCCAGTAAAAGTTTGTCCAAATTGCCAATTAGAAGGTCCTACATTCAGAGAGGTGGAAACGCGACCATCACTGCCTTTGACCCTGAACGAAAGCGATTGCCCAACCAACACCGAATTCGACTGCCAGTTTTGACCCCAGTTTCGGCGAAGACCCATCCACGGAGTGTTGGAACCCTTGAGCTAGACCTTGGTGATGTCACCCGCACCCGCAACATTGGTGATAACCAAGTCGAAGTAGCGGAAACCGTTTATAGTGAATCGTATTCCTCCTTGTTTACGGCATGGCACCCTAAAATATAAATCGTTAAACAGCAAGCTAGCAATTTTAACAACATGATTTAAAACTTACGTAAACAATTAGAAAAATAAGTATTTAGCAATATAAACAAATAGTAAGTTTCATACAAAGTGGATGTTTCCCCTTCACATATGTGAAAATTGCGGAATTAAATCCTCACATGTGCAAAGTTAATATGAAATTTTTGTTGTTAAAAAAACATGTACAAAGGCCCTTAGCTTACAAAATAATTATTTTAATTAATATTTTTTTTAAAGTGGATGTGACGACAATTTCAACAATAATTTTATAGTGACGCTGGTGATGGTGGTAAGAAAGAGCTTCAAATTCTATAGAAATTAAAATAGTAACAAAATCTTTTAATAAAATACCAAGTATATTCATTTGTAAATTTTCTATCAGCACAAAATTATATCTTACATTTTAAAATATTTATTTGTATAAATCTACAATATAAAAGATGTAATTACAAAAAGATACTGTAGTAATTAAATGAGTCATAGAGAGAACCAAAAAGAAGAAATAAAAACTTTTACATTGTGCGTGAAAAGTTAAAGCAAACTAACCTACGGTAAGTGATGGGCACGATTCCAGCACGGTACTCGGCGATCTTGAGAAACATCGGCATGGCAAGATCGAAATGAGGGCGAGGTGGGTTGCACCATCCACCATTATCACTAGGCTGAGCGAAATTTGGCGGGCAAAAATTGGTAGCGGTAATGAAAATAGAAGGGTTGCCAGGGTGGCACCATTTAGGGTCATCTTCAACTCGAAACACGAACCACAACTCAACCCGTTGTTGAACAGTGCAGTACTTAGCGCCGCCGTGTTCACACCGTATCCTTGACTATACAAATTCCCATATCCACAGGCCCCTCCTGAAAGTGAAAGAGATTTTGATAAATTGATTCAATTTCAAAACGAATTAAGAGATCACTGTGACAAATTTAAAAGGAGAGGTGCACATGAAGTCAAAAACGAACCAAAACTGAAAAAACAGAGCCAAAGTAACCAAACTTAAACAATAGGGTCATACCAGGGAAGCCCATACACCCCCTCTATACGCCATGTATAGCCTCTATACGGGGCGGGACGTATAGAGAGGGTTTTTTAGACAAAAAGGGCGAGTGTCTCTATAAAAACCCAAACAAAAACGCAACTTTTGGATTATTATATCATAAATATCAAACTTTCAGTTTGGTTTCAATTTTGTGTTTTACTAAAACCAACATAACCAAACCAAACTTAAAAGTTTTCATTTTTTATAAATTTTGCAAATTATATTAACTTAATTTATTACTTAAACATAATATTTGAACTCAAATATATAATAATCAATCAGTTATCAGCAAACAAAAATTTAGACTCAAATCCATTATATTTGGCAGACTTTTCGTTTCAGCCAACCCAAATGATAAACCAAAAAGATTAAAAGCAAAAACCGGAAAAACCGAAAACGGACATTTTCATAAACTCAAAAACCAAAATTTTGGTTTTAACCAAAAACCAACCCAACCCGAACCATGCATAAAAACAAGAAAACATGAGAAATAAAATGGAAATGTACCCATGGTGCCGGAAGCATCCCTGCCACCATAAAAGGTGGCGTGTGCAGTTTCCCACGAACCCGCGGTGTAAACACCGGGGATACGGGCGTTGGCGGACGTCAGAAACGGTGTTAACATGAGAACTATACAGAATAGATAGAGCTCCATTGTTGAAGTAGAAGCGAGAGTATTAAAATTAGAATTTAGAAAGCGTGAAGAAGATAAAATAATGTGAAGGGGTACTTATTGAAGAAATGAAAGAATCTTTTTGCAATTTGGTAATGGTAATGATCTTTCATTTTTTTTACTTTATACGTTACGATTAATGCAAATCATAATACCCCTTTAGTGTTGCTAAAAATAATGCTTTTAGTTTTAGTAAATTGTAATTAGTATAGTTTAGACAGCCAATTATATTCGTATAAAGATTAGATAATTCAAGGAATTTAATTGTATACAGTTAAGGACAAAATAAAAAGGTTAAGATATTGAGTATATATTACTTTTTAAACAAACTAAAGTAGAAATATTATTAATGGTTATTGAGTAACTATTATTATTCTACAGTAGAATATTTCTACTTCTTTGTTTTGTGTTTTAAAAACTGTAGACTAATAGTATTTACTCTAGCGTAATATTACTTAATTATTGTATGCTTAGTACTTAGTAGATTAATTTTGTTTCTATTAGAACTCACTCTTAAGAGTTAATTATTAAGGATTCTCTTACGGTCATCCCCATTGAAGGATTAGGCCAACGTATGTCGGGTTTGGAGTATCGGGCTATCCTTAAGTACCGGTTAATGATCTCTATGTTCCCGACTGATGAACCTTGCCCAATTTGTCGCAAGGTCTGTTTGGATTCTTTTGGTGACCATGCGGTGCATTGCAAAGAATTGTCTGGCTTTAAATACAGACATGATTTGGTTAGGGATGTTCTGTGTGATGTTCTTAAACGGGCAGAGATTTCTGCTAAAAATGAGGCCCCTGTTAACTTTCTCACGGATCCTCTTGAATGGAGGTCTATTTTACGACCAGCTGATATTCTTGTGTTCGGGTGGGCAGGAGGGAAACACGCCTGTGTGGATCTTACAGGAGTGTTTCCTCTTGTTGGGCTCAGGGACCGTGGGTTTGTTGTGGGTCAGGCTGCGTTGAAGGCTGAATCGGGCTAAGTTGCTAAACACGAGAAAGCTTGTTTAGATAATCAAGTCTTTCTACCATTTGCCTTTGATACATTTGGTTTTTGGCCCCAGAGGCTGTGAAATTTTTTAGTAGGGTTCAGCGCGTCGTACTCGGAACCTCTTCAGCTTCTAGGTCCCAAAGCTTCGTTTTTAGCAGGATTGGTTTTGCTATTCAAAAGGAGGTTGCGGCGCAGCTTGTTACCCGTTTGTCTACCACTTTATTGTAATCGTTTTATAGTAAATTATATATAAAAAAAATATTTAGGTAATAGCACTAAGATACAAAATAATGAACTGGTAGTAAAGCGAATCACGATTTCGGTATTTTTGATTGCTACCATATATTTTGAGATTTAAAACTTATATTTTAATTTGTTTAATTCTCAACAGGCTAAGAAATTCAAAGTACTATTGGTTCTCAATTTTTTTATACAATAATTTTATATATAATTTACTATAAAGACATCGAACGATTAATTTCTATTTCTTGTTATCGTGGAATTCGTCATCAAGATGGATCACCCTTACGCGGTCAACGAACTCATACTAATGCTAGGACTTGTCGCAAGCAAATTCGGAAATGAAAGAAGTATACCGAAAGCCTTGGTACTTGTCTGATCAATCACACTGATAGCTTCAATAGTTCACTGAAATTTGATTTGGGGATTTCACCGGTTACTAATCCAATATCGGTATAGTAGGCCTCCTTGGCCACTCCACTAGTGGCTCGGCTTCGTCCTAGAAGCTACTGCCCTGCGCCTCTCTAGGCTTCGCTCTCGCTCATGACTGGTATATGGGTCTCTCTATGTAGAGATCGGCCTTCTAGAAGCTTCGCTAAAAGCGACTAGTCGCTTCCCGAATGTCCCTTTCCTTCGCTACTAGGAGAGTCTCGCTAGCTTGCTTGCAATCTAGAAACGGTAGCTTCCGCGCCCTTCCTGCCTACTGAAAGGGATGTGAATGATCGTGACAGCTCTTAAAATCCTATTCAGTCTGATTAGATATGTCACTGAAAGAAAGTGATTATGTTCCCTCTCTTTTTTTTAGGATTCTGAGGATGGGCACGATTACAATAAAGTGGCAGGCAAACGTGCAACAAGCTGCGCCGCAACCCTCTTTTGAATAGCAAAACCAATCCTGCTAAAAACGAAGCTTTGGGACCTAGAAGCTGAAGAGGTTTCGATTACGACGCGCTGAACCCTACTCAAAAATTTCACAGCCTCTGGGGCCAGAAAACCAAATGTATCAAAGGCAAATGGTAGAAAGACATGTTGATTATCTAAACAAGCTTTCTCGTATTTAGCAACTTTGCTCGATTCAACCTTCAACGCAGCCTTCAACTTTGGCCGATTCAGCCCGATTTGTTTAGTAGTAAATGTAGTTGATGTTTTGTAATGTAAAAAATGTACTGTACAAAAATTTAATTATTATATCATATGCTAAGCTGATGATTAATTTGATTAACAGAGAATCAAATTTTGTATATCCAAGCAAGTTTCCATGCTTTAATTTTATGTTCACTAGTGTTCACGATTTATTTTTCATCCTCGTTTCTATAATTTAGCTTTTTATGTAATTTAACTAAAATTATTGTTTTCTTTAAATATGCTTTCATTTTCATATCAGACTATGTTTCTCACCCAATCTCTGCATACTCTATTGATTATTTCTTTTTCTATAATTAAACTATAAGCCAACTGTCATCATACAACTGGTTTATGAATTTGGAGGGATAAATAATGAATCTTCAAATTATATGGAAATAGAAAATTGATGGAGCAATATTTTTAGATGATTACATTAATAGAAAATTAATGTAAAGAGAGGATGAGAATGAATTGATCAGGCTCTCATGGTCTATCTAGCATACCATAATAGAGTGAGTGATGGATATATTTATTTAACAACTAAATATTACACTATACCGTGATTAAACCATTGACTTTTTATTCTATACATTTTAAACTTTTTATTCTACCCATTTTGAAGTTTTTAAAAAAGTTTGTACCTTAATATTATTTACTGATTGTAACATAATCTTTACATATTGTAATATTCATTTACATGTTAAAACGTGTTTTCTAGTCGCTATGATAAATACAAATAATGTATGCACAAATAAAAACACAAATGAACAAGCAGGGAAAAGATAAGGACGTTGGCCAATGGACAAAGATATCAAGGAATTTCACACTTTCCTTTTTCCTCCGTCACTTCAAAACTAAAATTATTTAAGTAGCTGATTACAATAAAAGCATAGTTAACTTTAAATATATATATATATATATATATATATATATATATATATATATATATATATGGCTATTTCGAACATATTATTTTCATGTATTAAACTTGTAGGGTTGGCTCAAATATAAATTAAAATATTATATTAAACGTAAGAATTGAATGTTTTACAAATTTTTGACGGTCGCATTTTTCTAATTAAATGGTTTCCTCTCTTTCATCCCCTTGCTTATCGATCAACTAAGCTTTCAAATTAGCAATCGATCAATTACTTAATCAATCATTTGTAAATACCAATTCAATATCCATCAACTGTAAATGCATAATCAATCGATCAATTAAAGAAATAAATTCCAAGAACAAAAGTTCTGGACAAAGATGAATTAATGCTTGCAAGTTGTACTAATCCATCAAATTAAACTTGTAAACTGAAATAATTGAGCAACTAAAGCTTTTTACAAATGAAATTGATGATTCTAAGCTTGAAACTGATAATTTGCTAAAACAACCAAAAATTCATAAAACAGAGTATCAAATCTGTTGATTATTACAATTCAAAGGTTTTCAAATGATAACTAAAGTAATTATCTAATGGGATTTGTTAGTGCACGGTTTTGGTGTCCGTAGCGATCGAATAAGTTATAGGCGGTTTAGTCTTTGTATTTAATATATATTTATTGTGAATTGGGCTTTGGCCTATAAATAGGTAGATTATGAGAGAGAGCTAGTATGTACATAGTCTAAGTTATATGATCTCCATAACTTATCTCCACCATATTGTATTTATCCATATTTATCAATAAAGTATCATATTTATAGTTTAACGATTTCGTGTTTATCGATGTATCGACGCAGCTAGATCCATGGCGGGTTCACTCAGGATTACTCTGTATAATTGTAACATAGTTTTGAAATTATTTCAATCAGGCCACTAAAGTGTGTATAAGTGTTCTAATCATAGTATTTTACCTGGATAGCAGGTTATGTAGGTTTAGAAAAAAATAGTTTGACATTGTAAATATTTTTTTAAAAATTGAGAAAAAATTTTGAATTGCAAAAAAAAACTTAAAACTTCAGTGTTTTTTTTTTCAATTTTCCAGATTTGTTTTTCGCAAATTTAAAATTATTGTTTTCACTTTTTTGAAAAATTAATGTCAAATTATTTAGAAAAAAAAAACCTGCATAACATGTTATCCATGTAAAATATCTAGTATTAGAACACAAATGAAACTTTAGTGACCTGATTGGAACAAAATATTTTTATGGGTAACCCGATTGAAATAATTTCAAAACTTGGTTGCTATTCTACAGAGTAATCCCATATATATAATTGGATATTATGACCTAAACATATAAGTAGAGTAATTTTTGTCATAAGTAGAGTAATTATGTCATTGGTATTGTGAGTGAACATAAAACTAGAGAAATTTTCGATTTTAAGTTGTTTAATTTTATTACAAAAAATAGGGTAATTTTCAGTTTCAATTAGTGTAATTTTATATTATAAGTATAGTAATTTTCTATTTCAAGTGTAATTTTTTAAAGCATGGTAATTTTCAATTTCAAGTAGTGTAATTTTATTGTAAATAGAGTAATTCTCAATTTCAAGTACTGTAATTTTATATTATAAGTATAGTAATTTTCACTTTAAAGTAGTGTAATTTTATATTAAAAGTTGAGTAATTAGCATTTATAAGTAGAGTAATTTGTGAAACAACGGTATTCATTGGTGGTTTGTTCGTCAATTCTAGTTTAGTTACTGGTAATTTGCTTGATTTCATAATTACAGTTAAATAGATTAGTCAGTGGTGATTTGTTTGATTCTGACATTGTCACTACCACCATCATCACTGTCATTAGGGGTGTCCAAAATATCCGAACCCGATTAACCCAACCCGACCCGACCCGACCCGAACCCGAATAAGCTAATTAGGGCCAGGTTAAATAGGGTCAAAAAGTATTAATCGGGTTAGTCGGGTGGACCCGAATAACCCGAATTGTTAATAGGGTCGGGTTTCGGGTTTATTTTTGAAAAAAAAAACGGGTTTCGGGTTAACCCGAATAACCCGATTAGTGATGATACTTTACTTCAAATATAAAAATGAAAATGTGAAATTAGCACTAAAAAGTCAATACTGAAAGTTCAAGTCCCGGATCGATAATCAACACACGAGTTAAAAGACTAACTCTCGTTTATATTAATTAGAAAATCTCACTCTAAAAACTGATTACAACTCTATCAAACTCTAACTCGGTTTGACTCTTGATGAACCCTAACTCGGTTGCATCTAGATAAACCCTAACTCGGTTACATCTCGTGTGTGTCTCTAGATGAACCCTAACTCGGTACCATCTCGTGTGTGTCTTTAGATGAACCCTTAACTCGGTTACACCTCACACCACCATCTATAATGTCTAACCATGACATGTTTATATAGACTAACCTAATTTGCTAGCCAAGACATTACCAAATATAATAAACCTAATTGTAACCCCATAAACCCATTACATAATAATGAATCACATATGCCCAATAGGTCCAACCCGGTCACCTACACGTGACGGGCCTATTAAGTTGGAAATTACTTCCAACAAAAGTTTTATAGAGGATTTAATTATTTTGCTTGTTCATGAACCGTTAGGCTGGAAATTTTTTAAAATAAACGCTACGAACATGAACAAATGGTTCACTCGTTCATCTATGTTCGTTGACACTCGTTTATGATCGTTCATTTAAGATTGTTTACGATTTTTCATGTTCATTTACATATTAAAAAAAATTATTAAATATTATTTGCATTTAGAAACAATATCACCATAATATGTTTATATTTGTTTATTTGTGTTCATTTAAATGCGTTCATTTGTGTTCGTTTGTGTATGTTTGTTTCGTTAACGTATGTACATGTTTAGTCATGTTCGTTTGTCTTTGTTTAATTGCGTTCATTTATGTTTGTGAACTGTTCGATTAGATTTTAAATGAAGGATTATAAAAAAACACGAACATGCTAATTTTTAACTAACGAACATGAACACAAATATTTGTTTAAAGTTAAACGAACGAACACGGGCATGCATTTGTGCATATCCGTCCGATTCGTTTACAAGCCTATATAAAATTATTAGATAATTATTTGTTGAAGAAATTAAAAATTGAGGGGAATGAGAAATTATACAACCCACCAGTTACAAGCATAAAAATTAACTTAAAATTATAAAGTAACATGGTCAACCCGATTAACCCGAATAACCCGAACAACCCGAACCCGACTAACCCGAACATTAATAGGGTCGGGTTCCGGGTTAGTTATTTTTTAAGAAAAACCCGACTAACCCGGCCCGATTAACCGGAAACCTGATCGAGTTGACCCGATTAACACCCCTAACTGTCATCGCCACCACCATCATTGTTGCCTCCACTACAGTCACCTGATCATCGCCACCTCATCACTTATTACCATTTTTAATTTTGGTATATTTTATTTATTTTAAGATAGTGATATTTTTGTATATTTCATGTGTTCGTTTTACCCTGTATATTAAGCAAAGCAAAGTGATAATTCATTATATTTTCATAATTAACCATATCAATATAGTATGGATAAGTACTTCAAATTTGACAGAACTTTAACGTTTTTCTTTTTGATGAAGAAATATCTTCTCGTGTTATAATTTTTAAATGTATAGAACAAGCAAAATCTTAAAATGCATGTAAAGTTAGGAAGCCACTTTTAGTGCAAAGTTTTCTTTTTGTTTTTAACTACCATATACTTAATCAGGGGCGGATCTATAGTAGTAATGGGTGGTTTCGCAGAACCATCCAAGTTTCGAAATAATAGTGTGTGTATATATAGAAAATATTAAAGGAACTACCTTATAAATTAGGAAGGAACCACTCAATTTATATTTGAAGCGTTTGTCTTGCCGGTAAATTGGTGGTTTTGAAACCTGGAGGTCACAGGTTCAATTCCCGTTTCCAGCTTAATTGTTTGGACTTTTTTTTACTAACTTAACCTTATAATAAATAGTGTTTTATAATAAAAATACAAAGACACCACAAAACACACAGATACAACAGCGCCCATCTAGCCGTTCTCCGTCCCCTGACGCTCTTCAAATCTACCAGCCGTTCTCCGACCACCGCGGCACCACCGCAACTTTTCCGGCCATCATGCCTTCTACTCTTCCTCGAAGCTCGATTGCTCGAATCCTCCCACTTTGAAGGTAAGTTTATTCTTAACTTCTTGTTAATTGTTTTTGATTGTTAACTACTTAATTGTTAATTTATTTGTTAAATTTAGTTTTAGTTTGTTAGATTGTTGGTTTTAATTTGTTAATTTCTAGTTTTTAGTTTGTTATCAAGTTTCTTTACCCCCACGCGACGCGCGGGGAGTCATAGGTGTTAGATAGTGCACCGGGTAATCTAGTCATACCATGAGCTCTTTTACCCGTACCACAAGTTGTAGATAATACAATGGAAGTATTAGAAAAAATATACTTATGTTGAAAAGCCTAGTCACATTAGGACCTATAGTTTGGTAGATGTTGACAGTCATCATCAAGCCTTGAACCTGAAAGCTCTCTTCCCTTACTTTTACAATATCCATATAATGCATCATCATCAAAGTTCCAAGTAATATGTATACATTCAGTTGAGATATCATAAAAACATGCCAGATTTAAAAGTTATGTTGATGGAATAGACTAATTCACCAACAAATGGAGCAATAATGTTATTAATCAAATATATAAATTCAGTGTCATAGTGTATGAAATCACTTCAAATTATCCACGAATTTCAATTAAATTTAGCCCACTAAAAGTATAATGAGATGACAGAGATGAACTTTAATGACGATGTCCCTTTTATTATTTTATCGTATTTTAATTACGTAATGAACTTGCCCGATCCATCGAATCGACCCGAACCTCAAACCAACCGGGATTTTTTTATACCCGACTATATGAAATTGAAGAATCTAAAAGTAGTGCACCACCTGGAAAAAATTATTGGATCCGCCACTGTACTTAATTTAGTTTTTATATATATATATATACTAGTAGGTACCCGCGCGATGCGGCGACACAACAATCTTGCAACGCAATACTTGTCTATTACTTTTCTATTTCATAGTGTCCATGCGTAGAATTAGTTCTTTTGACCAGAAACTTGTTACCAAACCACCCATTTTGCCACTTACAAGGGTCTCATAACCCTCTTCACCTAAAGGGGTGTTTGAGATTCCTTAAATTATCTCCTTATGGCTTATAACTTATGGGTTATAAGTTATAAGATATTTGGAAAAGGTAGATTTTGTAAGTGTCTAAGGTATAAGTTATAACTTTGGAACTTATAATGTATGCCTTAAATAAGTTATAAGGAGGTAAAATAAGGAATCCCAAACACCATGGAAGAATATACAAGCCATAACAAAATAATTCTTCATTGAATCTTGTAACTTTTGTTTTCACAAATTGATAAAATAAAAATAATTTTTCATCTAATTTAATAATGGTTTACACTGTTTTTTACTCAAAAGAATGTCATTAACTAATGAGCAATAACAAATACAAAATATGACTCAACAATCATCACATCAAAATTTCAGACCCATCTTCTGCTAGTCTACCCAAACCAAATTGATAGTATTTTTAAATGACCCGTTTTAGCCCATTTTAAAAAAATGTCATCTGGTTCGAGTCATAATGGGCCATCTTTTTAACAACAAAGGTCGATTTGCTTGGCACAACGATGCGGCGGCTACGACATACAATGATGCATCACATGTGCGATGTGCCTTTAAAAAAATACTAAAATTTCAACACACAAGATTATTTTTCACATTTTTGTTTACAATTACAATTTTCCTCCTCTAAATCATGTTGTATTTATCATAGCGCATCATGTAATTGCGTCACATCAAGTGAAACAATGCACTATTCGGTCTTTATATCACATCAGGGGTATCATGCATTATGCGAGATGGTAAAAGTAAAGAAATGTCTATTTTATTTAGAGATAGTAATTAAAACCAAGCTGATATATAAAGTAAAGAAATGTCTAGAGTATTTAGAAATGGTAAAAGAAACATGAAACATAAGTAAATTACAAAGACTTAAATGGTAAGAAAAGATTAACTTTACAAATTTTCATCGTTTTTTGACTCGGAACTTGTGCTGACCTTTAATTAAGAGGAAAGTCAGGTAGCCGTTGTACATGTTATTGATTATTGTCACTAAACACCAATAAAGATTCCATGTTGTTATCCAAATCAGATAGAGAGACCGTGTGTCGAGTCTGCATAAACATTCAAACGGGTCAGTCTGGATTAATCGGATCATGGATTATGGGTCAAAGGTCAAGTCATACCTTTCAAGATTACACTCAATTTGTAAGAGTTCCAAGAGGTCTATTGTTGTTACTTGTTCCACTTTAGAATGGCACAAATTCACATATGCATAGAAAAAGATGTATTCTAAAAAGTAAAATTAGCACCGGAGAATCCCAAAAATTATAAGTAAAAAAAGAAAAACTCTTTTTATACCTATCCATATGTGTATCTCAACACTTTGATCCTTTACAGCATCATTGCAATCACCTGAATCCAACCTTTTTGACAAGTTCATTGAAGAGCTTTCAAATTAGTTCCTCATCAATAACCCTATACTTGCGTTCATAACATATACCTAAACAACACATCAATCCATGGGCCAAATCATTAGAGAAACACCCACAAACTGGATGCTTCCATTGACCTAACAACACAATCAAAATTAAATAAAAATAACAAAGTAGTAGATTTACTAAAAAAATGTAGATATATATAGAAAAGTGTAACATCCTACTTTTGGTTATATTAATAAAATAAATTTTGTCTATGTTATAGTGGGTCGTTATCGGTTTGGATAACTAGAAAATGAGTTGGGCTAGTGTTGGGTTAAATGGATATGGGTTATGGACTTGGGTTAGAGGAAAAGAGGAAAGACCATGAGCTAAGCCCATGATCCATAAATATATAAACCATAAACACCACTTAATTCCTCATTTACACATATTTCATACACCATTCAAAACACACACACTTAAGCTCTCTCTCTCTAGTCTCTCTCTAGCCGAAACATAGAAGAAGAACCAATCCCGATCCAAGGTATGATAGTATGATATTGTATGAGCTTAAACCCGTTAGATATAATCACGAAACGACGAGCCGGCACCGTTAAACCGTTTAAATCACGAGATCCGGGTGGAATCGGGTATAAACCGAACCTATGATGAGCTTAGGGGTCATCCTAGCTCAGATCTAGATTGAACGAGACAAAAAACGGTGAAAAACGAGTTAAAACTTGTTTTTCCGGCGAATCCGCGATTTTCCGGCCGGCGGCGCCAGAAAGTTAGGTATGAGGTAAGATATGTCAGGAATGTTCTGACATTCCCTGACCTAACCCTAGTTCGCTAACGGAAGGTTAACGAATCAGAGTGATTCGCTAGTGATTCGTTAAAGGAAATATAACGAACTAGCTTTAGTTCGTATCCGTTTCGTTAAGGGAAAAAGTAGCGAATTACAATTGGTTCGTTATAGCCAGTTCGTTAGAGGAGATAACGAATTAAATGGGCTAATTCGTTATATGGACTGGTTCGCCATGGACTAATTTGTTAAGGAGTCCAGTTCGCGAAATGGTTCAATTCGCTACAGAAACCAGTTCGCTAAGATAAACCAATTCGTTATGAACTAGTAACGAATTAGAAGTTTAATAAATGACAAGAACAGTCCCTGGACTTGGTAAGGAATGAAATAATTACACATTAACCCTTGAACTTCTAAGTAGCAAATTAATTAATGATTCAAAATGCTAATGGAAAATGTGTTAAGACAGTTAATGGAAATAAAATTTTTTCCAGCTCGACCCCAGCCAGGGGCTCTGCCCCTTGGACCCTGCTAGGGGCTGCCGCCCCTAGACCCCGCTGCCAGGGGCGCTACCCCCGGACCCCCGTTCGTTGAGAGTTATAATTAGACTGGAAACGTGATATGGGTAGTGATAGTTAAATTGATACGTGTAATTGTTATACAGTTAGTCGAGCACAAATAAAGAAGGGAATAACTATTAACGGTGAACGTAATCGAGTTCAGGTGAGTTTCTAGCCCCACTTCCTTGTTATGTTTTCGGGGCTGTGTGCATACTCGATGTGATAGTCAATACACTTACCTTAGGTGGTAAGTATATGCCTTGTATGATTTATGTAGGATGTTCGCTTGACGGTGCGTGAACGATCTTCGGATATTGCATATGCCGTCAAGTGTTAGTTAAAGGTATGATTGATATGTATGACGTATGAATGACGTATGTATGAATATGTATGATGTATGAACAATGTATGTACGAAATGTTGATGGTACGTGAACGCTCTTCGGAGATTGCACATATTGTCAAGGAAAATATGTAAATGACAGGTATGTTATAGTAGCACGAATGTAGGGAACCGACCCTAATAATGTCGGCGAATGAAGGGAACCGACCCTAATAGTATTGGCGAATGTAGGGAACCGACCCTAATACTATCGGCGAACGTGGGGAACCGACCCTAATAATATCGGCGAAGGTTATAGGGCGGAATGCTCTTTAAAACGTATATGTATGAATGAAAGTATGTAAGTAAGTACGAAAGAAAGAATGAAAGTGCGTATGTAAGTAAGTGTGTAAGAAGATATGAAGGTATGTACCTCCGGGTGCATATGCTAGTATGTGAATGTATTGTATGTCGTCTGATTAACTAGAACTCACTCAGCGTAGCTGACTTTTAGTATGCACGCAGGTGAGTAGAATGAGGCAACTTGCTTGAGGGGAAGCACATGGCATGGATTTGAAGACACTGGCATCTCAATGAAGTGTTATGTTATGATGTTTTAAAAGACACTGTTTTATGTTTAAATAATTTGAATGCCCATTAAGACAAGAAAGGATGGTTATGTAATATAATGGTTTGAATGTTTTAATATTCCGTGAATATTTTTATTAACTCTGATATTATGAACTGCGTTTATGAGTAAATCCAACATGCAAGTGAGGCACCGGTAACGGGGCCTTACAAACAGATATTTGAATATCATTTTTGGATGGCCCAAATTCTGTATTAGATCAACATTTAGATGTGTAATCCAGATGATAAAATATGTTACTGTAGGTTCCCTGGATGGATCTGCACGGGATATCTCGATCTACGTAGGTGCGGAATCCCTGCGTAGGTCGTTACGAGCGTAGAAGACACGAATATATCAAACACGATACGATAAACAAACACGTTATATTATAACCAAAACACGTGATACAATATCACTATTACAGACACGAACTCTCGTCCTCACGTTACAGCTCTCGTAACTTCGATAATGATCACACGAACTCCTTTTCAAAGCTAAGCCGTAACCTATATAAATACACGACAACTTCGCCTGGCATGTTCAGGCGAAGTTGTCCATAACTTCGCTTGACTAACAAGTTCACCTAAACAGCGAACTTGTTAGTAACTTCGCTTAAGACATATAAAACATAATTAATCATTACAGACTCGATTACAGACACTAGACTATGAACTACTGACATTATGCACCAACAGACTCCCCCTTGGCAGTAGCTTCATGTCTTGATCTTTAAGCACTTGTCTTGTAATCTTCATGCATGCACTCCCTCTCTTACGCAGACCGTGACTACTCGCTGATATTTCCTCGCTTCGTCTTTCCAAGCAGGAATATAAAATATCTTCTTTTCATTTAACACCTGCAGATCAGCTTTCGATAAATTAACAAGATGCATCGGATCATACACTCTTAGCACTTCTTGTTCGTCTTCGTCTTCCATCACGGCTTCAGCAGTCTGGCAATCAACATACCACCATTTAAGATCTTTCAACACATCTTGAGGCATAGTCTTCATTGGAACCTCTTTCATGCATCGAATCGGTTTGTACTTCATTACCATCCATGGCTTGCCATCTGCTCTCATTCCTCTTTCCTTATCTTCCACTAGCTTTCCCTTCTGTGGCTTTAATAACTCAAACTTCTTTTCTTTAATACTTTCTTTCCACAC
Organism: Bidens hawaiensis; assembly: GCF_021521415.1. Classification (NCBI taxonomy): domain Eukaryota; kingdom Viridiplantae; phylum Streptophyta; class Magnoliopsida; order Asterales; family Asteraceae; genus Bidens; species Bidens hawaiensis. The sequence goes on from NW_027491435.1 coordinate 1,220,880, forward strand.
GATCTTCCCAATAACTCTGGCCATGTTGTCGTCGCTTCTATTAATCAACCCCAATCTAGCCAAATCCTTCACCTCACATTCAGGCAATGTATTGAGAGATCTCAACGTCCTCTTAAAGTATTGGATCCCATCATATCTTTTCACCACGAACACTTTTAACTGTTCATCATATAGCCAACAGATAATTCCTTTCTTTGATTTAGCATAGCCTTTGATATTATAACTTTTCTTGAACATGGTTGGAACAGCAGGCTTCTTAGTTTTGACAAACCAATGAGCATAGCCTTCCTTCCATCTAGGCTGCTCCTCCCATTCTGTATCATCATCTACTGTATCTTGACATACATCTGACTTTTCAACTTCAGGGATCTCGTGTTCAACATTCTCCTCAACTATTTCACCTTCTTCAACATCATCTTCTATCACAATTTCTGCACCAATCTTTTCAATCTCTTCGACTGGTAGAACATCATCTTCACACATAAATTCATCATCCAACATATCATCATCCAACTCCTTCAAGGCATAGATCACATCATCTCCCATCTCCTCGTCATCTACCAGAACCACCACATCGTCACCTGCACCTGTTGACTCCCCCTGAGCTGTGGAAGTCCCAAGAGCTTGAGTAGTTCTTGGCAACTCACCACCTGCACCTTTCGATGCATTGAGATCATCGTCTCTATCATTTCTTCTCTTTGTCCTCAACTCGTCGCCTTTACAGGTCGTCTCCCCCTGAGATGCCAAGAACTTCTTCATAGCATCTATAATTTTCAATCTCGACACAGTTGAAACACCTTTGTTAAACATCAAAGAACATGATATACGATGTATCGACACTACGAACCTTGAATACGAATCGGAAACTGAAAGAAAAGAACAAAGATTGAAATCGGAAAACAAGTTCGCCCGAAACTGGATAAGTTCGCTGGAATTTCGGAATAAGTTCGCTGTGTTCTTGGAATAATGAAACGTTTGACTTTTAAAAACCTTTATATAGGGTCTGGGTTATACAGGCGAAGTTACGGTTAACTTCTCCTAGGCGAAGTTATTCACAAGTTCGCCTGTTTAACAACTTCGCCTATATTTACAAAATCAAACCTTATAATTTGAACATTTTGCAATTAACTTTTAAAACTTCCTTTAAAGAGTTAAATGATAAGATCAAAATCAAGTAACCAAGTATTAAAACATAAAAACTACCTAAGTACGAAAAACTTTTAAAAATTAAAGTACAAGGGATCAAATTTCAGTCTAGACAGGGACTACCATGTTTTAGAAAAGATCCGAACAGGAATCATACTAACTACGTGACTGTCACATAGATCCGTGTTTAGCTGTATTATGACATAAAGAAACAGGTTGTAAGTATGTACATAACTTAAATGGTTTTCATCGTTTCTGTGATACGAGTTAAGTTCAATTAAGCTCAAAAATTAAGTGGGCAACAACTTAGAGATTATGATGCCTCCTATCTATTCTCAAAGCGTATTTGGCTTTCCCCAAGTCACCCCGAATTGACTTCGACCCGTAGTGTCTGATTAAGTTGTAAGTATTCTTCGATCTTTAGACTCTGCTTCCCGTTCTCTTTCTTACATCATGATTGACATTTTAAGTTAAAGAATGTCTCAATGACTTAATTTTTTTTTTTTTATAACAAACACATAGAGAACAACTGCAAGTCCCGAATCTGGATCACTGCAGTCTCTTGACACGCTTTCTTCACGGGAATCAGAACACTAACAGGCTCGTGTATGACTGGGTAATCGCTTTTCTTCCTATCATTCGGAAAGATATATATGAAGACATGCAGAACTCTTAAGAAGTTTCCACATAAAATCGAGTAGATTTAGTTAGTATCACTTCTACTTTTACGCACCATAAAAAGCTACCATGACATACAATGACTGTTCTAAAGCCTTTTAAGCCTAATAACTTCACTAGTTAAGCACACAGAATCAGTATATCTATCATTTTCCAAGGTTGGATCAATTTTCTGTTAAACATAGCAAACGAACTTCTTACGAAGTAGTAGACTTGAAAAATAATCATTTCCCTTAAAGAAAAATTTAACTTCTATCGCCCCGACCAAATCAAAGTCTCCAGGTCAACGGCTCTCCTGAAGATCCAATGGATCAGCTGGACCGACCACATACTAGTATGTGTCCTTCTAACTAAGTATGATCGACTAATTTTAAGCGAAAGAATGAAAACTCATCATAAACCGCCCCGGTCACTTTCAGTCGTCTGGTTAATGGCTATCCTCATATTCTACAAGTAGAAATGAGGACCAAACATATCCTAAGACATGTCCATCAAACTGAGGTAACCGACATTGTTCTAAGCGATAGTGACGTTTTTTTTTAATATGCACAAAAAGCATGGTTACTCGGGATTGATCATCCCATTCAACTCAACAAGGTTTTGAAATCTTGATTTGTCAAACGCTTTAGTATATAAATCAGCGAAATTATCAAGCGTATCCACCTTTTCAAGCACAATCAGTTTCTTCTCAGCACAATCCCGTATAAAATGATATGTTTAGTTTTACTGTGCTTCACGGGATTGTTTGTTACTGAGATAGCAGCTGTGTTATCAATGCAAATAGGAGTAAGTGAGAAATTCAGACCATAGTCGCGCAACTGTTGTTGAATCCAAAGAACCTGGGAGCAGCAGTTGGATGCTGCCATGTATTCTGCCTCACATGTTGAAATTGCGACTGAAGTCTGCTTCTTGCATTGCCACGACACCAATCTGCCACCTAGAAACTGACATCCTCCAGTTGTTGACTTCCGACTCTGATTGCACCCTCCATAATCAGAATCTGTGTAAGCGACTAGCTCCAAGTCTCCTCCCTTCGCGTACCACAACCCCAGCTTAGGTTTGCCTTTGAGATACCGCAAGATCCTCTTCACACCCTTCATGTGAGATTCCTTTGGGTTTGCCTGAAAACGAGCACAAAGACAAACTGCAAACATAATATCAGGCCTAGAAGCAGTTAAGTACATTAAAGAACCTATAATAGCCCGATACTGAGTTGGGTCCACATCTGCGTCATTGTCAGAATCAGCACCCAATTTATGGTTGACGCAGATTGGAGTATCGAATGGAGTGCTGTCCTCCATCTTGAAGCGTTTGAGCACATCATGGACATACTTGGTCTGATGAATGAACATCCCATCCTTCTTCTGATCAACTTGCAATCCTAAAAAGAAAGTTAGTTCACCCATAACACTCATTTCAAACCTTTTCTTCATGACGGCCTCAAACTCCTGACACATGGAGACTTTTGATGCAGCAAAGATAATGTCATCCACGTAGACTTGCACCAGCAGGAAGTCGCTTCCTTCTCTCTTGAAGAACAACGTGCTATCTATCTTCCCTCTTTCAAACCCATTTTCAAGCAAGTAATCTGATAAAGTTGAGTACCAGGCACGAGGTGCCTGATGTAGTCCATACAACGCCTTACTTAGCTTGTACACGTGATCAGGAAAGTCTGGGTCAGGAAAACCCGGAGGTTGCTCAACGTACACAACCTCATCAACTTTCCCATTTAGGAACGCACTTTTCACGTCTAACTGAAATACCTTCATCTTCTTATAAGCAGCAAATGCCAAAAAACAATCTAATGGCTTCCAATCTTGCCACAGGAGCGAACACTTCATTATAATCAATCCCCTCTTGTTGATTAAAACCTTTAACGACTAGCCTCGCCTTGTTTCTTATAATAATCCCTTTCTCATCTCTCTTGCACTTAAAAACCCATTTTGTGCCTATCGCATGCACATTCTTTGGTTTTTCAACCAAAGTCCAAACTTCCATTTTCTTGAATTGAGCCAGCTCTTCTTGCATGGCCTCGACCCACGAGCTGTCCTTTAGAGCCATTTGGTAATTCTTTGGTTCAATCTGGCTGATAAAGCAGGTGTACAAGCATTCGTTGATTATGCCTGTCTCCTTAATGCTTGTGTAAACACAGGTGTGCTCATTCAAGCTACGTCTTGTTTGTACACCGGAGGACACATCACCAATCACATTCTCCAAAGGGTGATCTTTATGAATTCTCGTGGTCTGAACAGAACCGACATGCAAATTGTCTTCCAAGTTAGAAGAGAGCTCGTCAATGGTTGTTTCTTGCTGAGAGTGAAACGGATTGAAAAATTCTTCTTCAGTCGAGGCAGCAGGGGTATTGACAGCATTTGATGAGGAAGGTTGACATTTATCGAACAGCTGTCTTTGCACAAGATTCTCTTCCTCATCAAGGAGCATCTTCGTAGCAACTCTCTCTTCTTCTTCTGCACTATCCAAATACGGTATGTTAAAAGACTTAAAAAGTCTATCATAGTCGAAAAACTCAGCAGGTCCGTTGCTTGGTTTTGGCGGTTTGTAACTTGTGATATCGGTGTTACATACCACCTCAACCTTGCCGGTCGATGTATTAAAGACACGTCTGTTGGAAGTCCCAACAACATAACCGACTAAGATTCCTTCATCGGCTACTTCACCAAATTTAGAATTTGTCTTTAAAATCGAACAAGGGGACCCGAATGGTTCAAGACCACTCAAGTTGGGCTTCCTCCCATGCATAAGCTCATAACACGTTTTATTAAGTCTTTTAATAGTCAAGACTCTATTCAGGATATAACAGGCTGTAGCAACAGCTTCAGCCCAGAACACCACAGGAAGCTTCGAATCAGCCAGCATAGTTCTGGCTCCTTCAATTAACGTTATATTCTTCCTTTCAGCCACTCCATTCTGTTGCGGTGTATACGGAGCGCTGTATTGGTGTTCAATCCCTTTCTGAAGGCAGAAGATCTCCATCTCAAAAGTTTTGAACTCAGTTCCATTGTCACTCCTGATGAACTTAACCCTTTTATCCATAACTTTCTCAACTTTGGTAATCAAATTCTTCACCATCTGACCCGTTTCATCTTTTGATTTCAGGAAATATACCCACGAATATCGTGAGTAATCATCAGTGATCACCAAGCAATAAGAAGTACCTCCTAGACTTTTTGCATTCACGGGACCAAAGAGATCCATGTGAAGCAATTCTAGAGTACTGACAATAGAATTGACCTTCTTGGTGTGATAGGATTTCTTGTGCTGCTTTCCCTTCTTGCACGCTAGACATTTGTCTTCAAAGTTGAATTAAAAGAATTATAACTTACGGTTTGGTTATTAGCAGTGTACAACTGAGATTTGTTTCTATGAAAACCTGAATTAGTCATATTTCTGAATTTTGAATGGTTTTCATTTTTAACAGTATTATAATTACCATTAGACTTAGTCTCAGTTTTGGTATGCCTCACACCTCTGAATCGCTGCTTCAGAGGGCAATCTGCAACTAGGTGCCCTAATTGATTACACCTAAAACAACACCTATGTTCAACCTTTTTATCAACAGGTGTTTTAGATGTCGAGGCATTATTACCGCCCGTTTGTCTCACATAAGGTGGGACATACGGGTTTAGCGGAGAACTCTTTTTAGTTGTTTTATCTTTCTCTCCACTATCTGGTAATACCGCCTCCTCTTTTGCCTTACCAGGCTCGGATGACTTATCCGAACTTGATGAGACTGGACTCGGATCAGAAATTTTAACACTTGAAACAGGCGAACTTGTTTCGCCTCTACTAACATCTCGTTCTTTACTAGTTACTTTAATTGGAACTGTCTGAACAACCTCAAAGTCAACAGATTTCTGAACACTAGGATTAAAAGTGTAATTGTGATTATAAGGTGGTGGAACCTCATGATAACCAATTCCTCCCCTCTTAACAGAGGAACCTTGATCACTAACAAGGTGATCAAGAATAGCAGAGGAATTTCTGAACTGCTCAAGTTTTCTATTCAGTTCCACCACTTTCACCTGGTGATCAGCAATCTGTTTTTCTCTTTCAGCTATTAGCTTGGTTTTTTCTTCCAAAACTTCATAGCTTAGATCAATCACTTGTATTTTTTCAGCAAGTTTTGCTTTTAGACTTTTAATATCCTTTTCACAAGCTTTTATTTTAACTTTATAGCTATTTTCTCTTGCTTTAGTAAAGTGATGATCTTCTTTTAAAGTTTTAAACTCAGCATCCAAACCAACATACTGATCAGTTATAGTTGCTAATTGTTCAGACAAGTTTTCACATTTAGAACAAGTAGGTTTAGAACATACCTCGGAGAGCTGGTCTTTAACATCTGCCATGAAAGCTTTTTCTTCTCCTGTAGCCTTCTCACTTCCTGCAGTTTCAACATTCGCCAAATTGGCCTGTTCGAAAGTTTCTTCAGAATGCAGGTTCCAGTTGTATTCACCATCTTCTCTGGAAATCATGGCACTATAATCTTTAGAACCCCCATTATGCTGTGTAGACTTGCCTTGACCACGTTCTACACGCTCATTTCTACACTCCTTAGCAAAGTGGCCGTTTTGCTGACAGTTGTAGCATCTTACCTTCGTCTTGTCAAACCCTGGCCTTCCATCGACAAACTTTCTTCCGGTCTTTTTCATAAACCGTTTCACTCTTCTCACGATCATAGCCATCTGCCATTGCAGATCCATTTCTTCCAGATCATCAGCATCAATCTGGTCATAGTCTTCATCCAACATAGCTGGATCAACAATCTTCCCCTGAATGTAGTTCTCATAGGAAGCAATAAAAGAAGCATAGAGAGCAAACTGCTCTTCAGCAGATTTGACACTCATAGGCATCTTAGAGTAGTTGTTGCTAGGAATACTTGGAGAGCAACTACTCTTGCTTGCTTGCGGTTTAGAAGCACTAGATCCACCTGCTACAAAGCAAACATCACCATTCGTGTTGACTGACACATGCCCCTCATGTGATGAGTTGGCACCCAACTCTCCCTTCGAGTAGTAGGCAGCTGATTCAGTCTTCGAACCTGAACTAGAGTTGACTTTAGCACCATACATACCTGGATCTTGAACCTGATCCGTAGGTGTCTCCTTTCTAACCATGTTAAGCTCAAAGGTTCGGAGCTTGTTGACTGCCGTTTCCAGATCATATTGTGGAAAGTCTTTGTCTTCCCTCATCAGTACCGTGTACATCTCCCATTTTGGTGGGAGAGCATGAAGAAGCTTCTCAACTATCTCTTCTTCTCGGTAAGAAATTGAATAGTTGCTCAGTTCAGTCATCAGATGATAATATCGGGTGATGATATCATCTAGAGATTCATTCTTCAAATACTTGAAGACTGAGAACTGGGTTTTGAGCAATTTGATCTTCGAAGCACGGATTCCCACATTTCCATCAAACCGGTTCTAAAGAGCTTCCCAAAGCTCTCTTGCTGTCTTGTACTTTCTAAACGTATGAAGGATCTCTTGTGGAAGAGCCATAGTGATAGCAGCATGAGCCTTGCTCTTGGCCTCATACATCGTTTTCTCTTCATCTTCCATTTTGCTGTACTTTTTGATCTGATCACGACCTTCGTACTCCATAGTTGGTGGAATATAACCATCCTGGATGCATACCCACATTTTCGCATCCTGGTACTTGACATATTGTTCGAACCGATCCTTCCATGCAACGAAATCGGTTCCCTTCAGCAACCTTGGTGCTTTTGTAGCTGAGCCTGCTTCTACTTCCATCTTTACTAACTCAGAGATGTTAATTGATGACATCTTTCTCGAAAACTAAGAAACCCGAAAAAATCAAAAAAAATTTCTTCTGAAAAGTACTGTAGGCGAAGTTACGGATAACTTCGCTTAGACTTAACTTCGCTGGATCTTTCTTAAATTCTTCTGAAAAGTACTGTAGGCGAAGTTACGGATAACTTCGCTTAGACTTAACTTCGCTGGATCTTTCTTAAATTCGCGTGACTTGGCGAAGTTGAGTGTAACTTCGCTTAGGGTAAGCGAACTTAGGAAGTAGGCGAGGTTGTAGAGAACTTCGCTTGAGTTAGGCGAACTTGAGAAGGTAGGCGAAGTTGTGGATAACTTCGCTTAACCTTATATCTTCGCCGAAACCCTACGAACAGTGACGGCAACTTCGCCTGATGAACACGAAGTTTCTGCAGATCTGATTTCTGGGCTTTTCGAGGTTTTTGACGGTGTAAAGGGTTGAATACGATGGTAGGAGGTAAGAATGACACAAAAACACAGAAAACACGTCCCGCGAATAGTCGAAATGGGACGATTAATACACCCGCGTGAATATCCCGAACCACACAATCGAGCCGAAGCTTTGATACCACATGTAGGCCCCCCCGGGGCGTCGCCGATCGATACGAGATCCGCACGAGGTCTAGGAGTGCGGAATCCTCCTAGACTCGTTAATGGTATACAAGATGAAGAACACAAACACGTACACGAACAAATACACGAACAAATACAAGAACGGGATAAACAAATCTGCAGATTTTTTATAATAATAATTAAACAAACACGTTACATACCGTAACATAAACAGAAACACGTCCGACCCGAGGTGAGCTCTACCTCGGGTCGTCCCTAACGACACTCTCTCTCTGTTTGTTCTCTCTCGACACTCAAACTATAACACACAACTCTCTGAATTACTGGATTCTTAACCTAAACAAGATACACGTATATATATATATATATATATATAAACTTCAGTAGGCGTCAGTAGGCGAAGTTGTTCATAACTTCGCCTATGGAGAAGTTGTGATAACTTCGCCTAAGGTGAAGTTGTCCTAACTTCGCCGTTGGCGAAGTTGTTCTAACTTCGCCTAAGGCGAAGTTGTTCTAACTTCACCTATGGCGTCTCCGCTGGTCTGAATTGCATAGCGACGGTCACAAAATGCACCAACAGTCTCCCCTTTGACCGTTGCTCTCAATTCTAACAAACACAAAAGATCATCTGTTACAAAACATGCACCAACAGACTCCCTCTTAACTGATGATCTTCTGTTTGCTCATCAACCAGCTGTGTCTGAAACTGTCCTGTAGCTTCACAAATCTACCAATCACCCAGCGTCTTCCATATCAGATCTCCCCTTCAGTGTAAGCTTCTCCGACTATAATGATTGAGGTCTTTGAAATGCATGCATCCTCGTGCCAATAGATCATCTCAACCAATCACGTGAGTCCATCTGACTTCACCAACACGTGAAGTTGGGTGTCCTCCACAACTTCACCAACTCGTCGGCACCCGATAAGGTTTAATCTTCAACTTCTCAACATCAAGTGATCAATTTCATCACAAAACCACCTTGACAGAATCTAACACATGACCATTAATTAATCTGAAGCATCTTCAATCACCAGGGATAACGATCAAGAACATAAACACTTTAATTCCCGATTAAATCCAACTTGTTCCAGAATTTTCACTCTAATAAATGAGCATCACGTTTCAGGATCCAATTCTCGAACGCCTTGAAAATAACATAAATAATATGCTCTGACCGCAATCCAGTAATGACGAAAACCTTCAGTTCAATTTGACTTTCTTCAGTTGGTCAACCTCGAACAACAACAATTTCATTGCCCACAAACACCCAAATATGTGTTAATATCCAGTTTCAATCAATATCCCATTCTCAAACTCAACTCCATATCCAGAGTTGACACGTATTTGTTCACACGTAAGACCCAGAGATAACAAGTTTCACTCGTTGACGGAACAACATCTCCGGTCTCACAATAATCGTGTACACCTGGCCATACAGACGAAAACTCCAAATACTTTTTTTTTTTTTAACTTCGCCGAGAAGTCAACTTCGCCTAAAGTCAACTTCGCCTGGCTATAACTTCGCCTGTCCATAACTTCGCCAGACCTTATATCTTCGCTGAAACCCTACAAACAGTTACGGCAACTTCGCCTGATGAACAACAACTTCGCCTGCGGCGCTGTTCGGCCAGAAACGCACAGAAACGTGCCAGAAACACCAAAACGCAGATCTCGAACCATAGCATAAGAGCCTAAGGCTCTGATACCACATGTAGGTTCCCTGGATGGATCTGCACGGGATATCTCGATCTACGTAGGTGCGGAATCCCTGCGTAGGTCGTTACGAGCATAGAAGACACGAATAGATCAAACACGATACGATAAACAAACACGTTATATTATAACCAAAACACGTGATACAATATCACTATTACAGACACGAACTCTCGTCCTCACGTTACAGCTCTCGTAACTTCGATAATGATCACACGAACTCCTTTTCAAAGCTAAGCCGTAACCTATATAAATACACGACAACTTCGCCTGGCATGTTCAGGCGAAGTTGTCCATAACTTCGCTTGACTAACAAGTTCGCCTAAACAGCGAACTTGTTAGTAACTTCGCTTAAGACATATAAAACATAATTAATCATTACAGACTCGATTACAGACACTAGACTATGAACTACTGACATTATGCACCAACAGTTACATCGCTCTACCCATATCTTCCCTTTCACACCAGAAAGGATAGTTCATTGTATTTGTTTTGATATAAAAAAGTAAACAAATAAATTATAGAGGAAAAGTCGAACACTTTAATTTCAAGTGATGCTATACATAAAATAGCATGCTTATGTTTAAAAATAATACTACTTCATATATATATTTTTTTAGAAAAAAACTGCATCTATGTAAGCTAATCTAAGATCAATTATAAAACAATAAAACACAAATAAAACCCATCAAGTTATAACCTTTAAAGCATGAAAGTCTACATTTTCTTGGTCCCGTTAAAGTTTGCAGAAAGTACATTTCTACCCATCAAATGATGCCAGAGAAGTGCGCTGGTAAAAAAGAACAAAACCCCCATCAAGTTATAACCTTTAGAGCATTCACATCCCATCCCCTAAATTTATGTGAGGAGAGTATGTAAATTATAGGGTGAGGTTTTTAGTGGTTGTGAATGTAATTATAGGGTGGGGAGAAAAATGTAGTGATTTTTTGTAAATTTGGGGAACATTGTTTGCCCCTATTTATTTTTTAATATTTGTTGGATTGGTTGTGAGTAGAGGAGAGAGAAAACTGTAATGATAAAGGTATAAAAAATATTATTTAATTGAAAAGGAGAGAGAAATGTAGTGTTTTTTAGTGTAATTATAAAGATAAGGATAGAGAATGGGATGAGAATGCTCTTAAAGCATGAAAGTCTACAACTTTGACCTCAAAAGTTAAACCATGACACAAAAATCGGTCACAAACCTGTAATAATCCGGATTCGGCTCAAAAGTTGTAGTATTAAGCAGCCCATAGTTTCCACCAATCAGCGTTTATCTGCAGTACGTTTTCGTGTCATAAACAGATGACATTCCTAGCTGATCCAAGTACCTAAATCAAACCAACATCCAATAACGGTATCCTTTTCTTAAAGGGTATTTTCGTCATTTCACACTTGCTTGCCAAAAACTAAAAACAAATGCATTTGTAACAAGATTATGCCCACTGTTATAAGCACCACCAGCTTCACCAACCCAAGCAGAAGCAGAAGTTGAAGTAGTCTTGAGAATGCTCTCGAAATTCTTGAATGTATCGGTCTCGCCATCAAGATAAGACTGTTTAAGAATCTTTTCAACAAGATGTTGATCAACCCCTTTATAAAATTAAAAAAAGTTTAACTTTACAAAAATGGTTATCTTGGAAATGAAATAAATTTGCTTGATTTGTATCAATGTATAATATTTACCTGGACCAAGATTGTATATGTGATGAGTTATTATGTCAAGTGTGTCGGGTGTTCGGTCTATAAACTCCTTGAACCAGTTGGCATCGAAGAAACCTCCGGGTGCAATTATTCGAGGTTTTGGTTCGGTACCTTCATAGGCTGCTTGAACTATGGTTTTAAGGTTTTTGTGTCGAAAGCGTACTGAGATGCGGATACTCTTGTTCCAACTCCACTTCCACTTAGCTCATTTCCTACAAGTTAAGCTCATTTCCTACAAGTTAATTGAAATGATAAAAATTAGACTCGTCAAATTTGACCCGTTTTAGTTATGAGTGGGTTGATTCAGGTTATGTTTTATTTCACTTCATATATATTTTTTTAGAAAAAACTGCATCTACGTAAGCTAATATAAGAACAATTATAAAACACAAAAAAGCCTCAACTGCAAGTGAGACTTTTGCAGTATGCAATTGGACTACAAAATAATATTTCCTTATGCTGAATTTTAAAAAAAAAAATTGACTTGGTGGCCATCCCATGTACCAACCAGATAACTTAAATAGAAAACAACTTCATACAAAACCCTTGTTGAGGCTAACCATGTAATTATGGCTGCTGTTGCCGGTGCTGGAGGTGCTGGAGGAGATGACGGAGATAATCAGAGGCAATTCTTCCCGAGTCACAATATGTTTATCACCTTAGACCCGGAAGCGAGTGGTGTGGAGGATTACCGTGAGATAATCACATTCCTCCTTCGCTCGAGGATATTCCACGCAATCACTACGACTCTGCCGATTTCCTTACCCAATATTGAGGATTTATGGCAGACAGTGGAATACGATTGCCGCGTTGAGCCCCCGGTTATGCGAGCAACCGTCAACAATCAAGAAGTTCAGTTCTCTTCTGAACAAATACGGGTGGCTTTACGTTTTGGAGAGGAGACTAGGGATGACCCTACAGAGTTTGTGGCTCCGTTCCGTGATGGAGCGTTTCCCCGAATGGGCTATTCTGGTCCATTAGGTGATACTCAGAGGAGGAAGGGTTTCCTACTCGATCAGTGGCGCTTCCTCATGCACGTAATGATTGTCTGCATGTCAGGGAGGAAGGCGGGCACTGACGGGATGGGTGCGACCATGCAGTCCGCAATGACTGCTCTGACTTATAACAAACGTTATAGCTTCAGTCAGATGGTCTTTTATGAGATCGATAGACAGAGAAGAGCGATGGCTTGTGAAAGGTTCATCATGTATCCAAGATTCATTCAGATGATCTTGAATCATGTTGCTCCCACGTTGCCTCAACGACGCCCAATACGATACGTGGAGAATGTGAGCAAACGTATCTTCGCTCAATGCCGCACATCCAGTGCGAGGAGCAAGCCTGAACTGCGTCCAAGGCATACTCCACTCTTTGGGTACTTAATAAACCCGGGGTATGTTCCTGCTACTGGGGATGAGTTCAGAGACCCTCAACCACGACAGGTAGGAGCACCTTGAGATGTCCCTGATGTGCCTGTTGTGTCGGCTGAGGAGGATGTAGACCTTGATGCTGCATTTGGCGGCCAAGGATTCTTCGACATGGACCGGTTTGATCCGCAAGAAGATGTGCAGGTCTCTGCTGCACAGGTTCGGGAAGTGAATGTTACTAGAGCAGCTACGACGGTGGCTGACTCAGATCTTGATGATGTTATGGATGAGGCCAGAAGGATGTTGGTAACACGAGAAAGGACGTTAGGGAAGAGGAAGAGGACAGTTGATGATACTGAGTCAGAAGAAGAAGAAGAGGATATTCACAAGTTGATTAGACGGTCAAGACGGGAAAGGACAGGTGCAGGTATGGGAGCTGGAGAGACTTCAAGAGTTGTACGTTTCACTCCATCCGCACTGTCAGGTATATCGATTGTTCCTTCATCACTACAGGTCACAGGTTTAAGCGCCGCGGAAGTTCCCGTGGTGGCTACATCAGCTGTTGGCATCCCATCAATCACTACTATCCAGCTGACGAATCCGGAGATTGTGTCTTTACCACCTCCAACGCTTACTCCTTCAGAGGTGGTGGCACAATTTGTAGAGTCGACAGTCGTTGCAACTGCAGGGTTGTCGGTCACGATACCACCTGCGGTTACGTCCACAACTGCTTCTGATGTCCCGGTTACATTCGAGATCCCTGCTGAGTATACTCAAGACACATCTAACATGAGGTTTGATTTCGATGCAACCCTCTCAGACTCGGAGAGAATAGCTGCACTTGAGCGGGTCGTGGCTGAACAATCAAGGGTGAATCTTGTCCAGACCCAGGCTATTCAGCGCCTTGTAGCAGAGAATCAACTACAGTCGTCCCTCCTGATTGAACATGGAAGAATTATAGATGCTATGAAGGAGTTCTTGGCATCTCAGGGGGAGACAGGCTGTAAAGGCGACGAGTTAAGGACAAAGAAGAGGAATGACAAAGACGATGATCCCAATGCATCGAAAGATGCAGGTGGTGAGTTGCCAAGAACTACTCAAGCTCTTGGGACTTCCACAGCTCAGGGGGAGTCTGCAGGTGCAGTTGGTGGTGATGGTTGATGATGAAGATGATGTGATTGATGCTTTGAAAGAATTAGATGATGATATGCTAGATGATGATGTGATGTTTGATGATGATGTGCTGCCTATTGAGGAGATTGAGAAGATTGGCGCACAGATTGTGATTGAAGAAGATGTTGAAGAAGGTGAAATAGTATAAGAAAATGTTGAACACGAGATCCCAGATATTGAGAAAGCAGATATGGGTAATGAGACAGTAATCGATGAGACTGAATGGGAAGAGCAGCCTAGGTGGAAGGAAGGCTATGCTCAGTGGTTCGTCAAAACGAAGAAACCAGCGGTCCCTACAATGTTTAAGAAGAGTTACAATATTAAAGGCTATGCTGAACCGAAGAAAGGGATTATTTGCTGGATCTATGATGAGCAGTTGAAGCTCTTTGTGATTAAACGGTATGACGGCGTTCAGTATTTTAAAAGAATGTTAAGGTCGTTGAATACACTGCCGGAATGTGAAGTGAAAGACTTAGCCAGATTGGGGTTAATCAATCGAAATGACGATAATATGGCTAGAGTCATTGAGAAAATTGTATGGAGAGAGAGTATAAAAGAGAAGAAGTTTGAGCTGTTGAAACCGCAGAAGGGAAAACTTGTTGAAGACAAGGATAGAGGTTTGAGAGCTGATGGAAAACCTTGGATGGACATGAAGTATAAACCGATCCGGTGCCTGAAAGAAGTACCGATGAAGACAATGCCCAAGGATGTGTTAAAGAACCTTAAGTGGTGGTATGTGGATTGTGAAACAGCAGAGGCGGTGATGGAAGACGAGGATGAACAAGAGCTCCTAAGAGTTTACGATCCGATGCATTTGGTAAACTTATCGCAAGCTGATCTGAAGGTGCTTAATGAGAAGAAAATCTTTTATATTCCTGCTTGGAAGGACGAAGCGAGGAAGTATCAAAGAATTGTGTCAGTGTGTGTGTTAGAGAAGGAGTGCATGCGTGAAGATACAAAATTGAAGATTACAAGACAAGTGCTTAAAGATCAAGATATGAAGCTACTGCCAAGGGGGGGTCTGTTGGTGCATAATGTCAGTAGTTCATAGTCTAGTGTCTGTAATCGAGTCTGTAATGTTTAATTATGTTTTGTATGTTTAAGCGAAGTTACTGACAAGTTCGCTTAACAGGCGAACTTGTTAGTCAAGCGAAGTTATGGACAACTTCGCCTGAACATGCCAGGCGAAGTTGTCGTGTATTTATAGTCCTAGGTTACGGCTTGGTTTGTAAGTCGTCGTTTAAGTTCGTGTCAGTTGTAAAAGTTCATTGTAACGTGAGGACGAGAGTCTGTAACAGTGATATTACGTCACGTGTTTGAGTTATAATATATAACGTGTGTTCGTGTGATTCGTGTTCTATACTCGTAACGATCTACGCAGGGTTCCGCACCTGAGTAGACCGAGATATCTCGTGCGATCCGTCCAGGGAACCTACATCCATCTTTTCGTATGGTGAAGTCCGGGTTAAGAATTTTGGATAAGTTCTTGGGGCTTATTCTAATTAATATATAAATCTTTTGACTTCCTACTTGTTATTTATTTTCAAAAATTTTGTTAGATATAATCTTAACATTGTTGAGACTTTGACAAATAATTTTAAGCAAAAGATCGTTAGAATAAAAGATCCTTATGGAAATCGTTTAGGATAGAATATCCTTAAGGAAAAAATATTAGGAAAGAATATCCTTAAATAACAATATTAGGATAAGACATCTTTAATAGTTGATAAAATTTATACAAAAGAATTCCCTCAAAGGGCAAATTTTAGGATAAGTTTCCTTGAGATAGGCAAAATTTTTAGTATTAAAATAATTTTAAAGGAATAATCCTTTTAAACTGAAAGATCCAAAATTATTGCAACAAATATCATACATAAGTTAATTAGCAGAGATCAGATAGACCTAAGTTACCAGAAGTGTTGAATTCTTAGTTATCTTTGAAGGAATAGCTTTAGGATCTGGGATCCTTAGTTTCTTGATCTTCAGAAGGAACTTATAAAATCTGTTGCAAATAATTTATAATATAAACTGGTATCAAACCCATTATGCTGGGGACAAGCCCAAATAATATATTGGGGACAAGCCTGTGCAACTGGGGACAAGCCCGTGTAATCTGGGGACAAGCCCGTGTAGGGGACAAGCCCAAATAATATATTGGGGACAAGCCCGTGCAACTGGGGACAAGCCCGTGTAATCTGGGGACAATACGGATGTTAACTGGCGACATGGCCCTTGAGAAGAGGTGAAAACCCCTTAAACCTTAGAAAATGGCACGTCTACCATTATTCGTAGGATCCTCCATATAGCCGGAAACAACGAAATTGTCAGCTACTAAACGTGTACTGGTCCCGCTTCCCCGGACTATACATCGGATAGCGTGCGCAACTGGCAATCGTGAGAAAGGTGAAAACCTTTAAACCGTAGGGGATATGATCATCGAGGGTCATATCCAAACGTGTGCTAGGCCAAGGGAAACAAGATAGTACCTCAAATGCAAAGGAGAGGTGGCCAACCTCTTGAACTTCAAATGAATCATTATAATCCTGCATGGTTATTCAATACTTGGAAAAAATAATGTGTTAAGCATATATTATCCTTAAATTGACAGTAATAATTCAAAATGAATAATTGATCAGAAAGATGTTACCGAATTAAGGATCCTAGATCCTTTTTTGGATAATATATCCTCTCAGGATAATGGATCCTGATCAGAAAAAATATCTCTTGAGGTGGATGGCATTCCATGCTCTTGGTAACCTGTTGCCTTCCATCGTGAGCAAATGATATGCCCCCTTTCCTGCCTCCGACTCAATCTGATAAGGTCCTTCCCATTAGGTGCTAACTTCCCATCATCCGGATTTGTTGTGTTTTGGAAGGCTTTCCTTAATACTAGATCTCCTTCTTGAAATCTCCTGATTCTGATATTTTTGTTGTATGCCCCAGCTACCCTTTGTTGATATGCTGCCATCCTGATCTTGGCTAGGTCTCTGAGTTCTTCTATAGTATCCAAATCTTCAAGAAGGATTTCTTTATTGGCTTTAGAATCACGGATGCTCGTTCTTGCCGTATGAACCACCATTTCAGTAGGGATCACAGCTTCTGATCCAAACACCAATGAAAAGGGTGTTTGGCCTGTTGCATTCTTTGGAGTTGTCCTGTCTGTCCAAAGAACATAAGGAAGTTCTTCAGCCCATTTTCCCTTCTTGGATCCTAGCTTCTTCTTTAAATTGCTGATGATAATCTTGTTGCTAGACTCTGCTTGACCATTGGCTTGAGGATGAACCAGAGTTGAAGTAATCATTTTGTTGCCCCAACTGTCACAAAAGTTAGTACTTCTATTCCCGATAAACTGGGAACCATTGTCACAAACAATTTCAGCAGGAATACCAAATCTAGTTATAATTTTTCGTTTAATAAAAGATATCACTTCCCTTTCTCGGACTTGTACAAAGGCTTCTGCCTCAATCCATTTGGAGAAGTAGTCAGTCATAGCAAGCATAAAGACCTTTCCACCTGGTGCTTTTGGTAGTTTGCCTACAATATCCATACCCCATTTCATGAAAGGCCATGAGGAGGATATAGGATATAGAGGCTCCGCTGGCTGATGAAGGATGTCTGCGTGTCTTTGACAAGCATCATATTTTCTTGAATATTGCACCGCATCCTTCTTTACTGTTGGCCAAAAATATCCAGTTCTAAGTATCCTGGAATATAATGCTCTTCCACCTGTTTGATTGCCGCAATCTCCTTCATGAAAATCCTTGAGTACTTCTTGGATCTCAGGATCCTCAATGCATCTCAAATATGGACCTGCAAGAGACTTTCTATATACCATATCATTTAACAAAGTATATTGGGATACCTTGAGTTTGAAGGATTTGGGATTTTCTATCGCTGCATTTTCTCCAGTCTGAATGTAGTTCTTGATAGGATGGATCCATGATCCTTTGTTATCTGAGGATGAAGGATCCCAGAGCACGATTTCTTTATCATTTGTTATCTCTCCAACTTCGTGTTCTCCTATCGATGGTGAGAGAATGTGGATTATTGGGATTTTCAAATCCTCAGGAAACTTCAAAGATGAGGCTAAGTTTGCCAAGGCGTCTGCCCCAGCATTTTCTTCCCTCGGTTCCTGTGTAATATTAAATATTTCGAAGGATTTCGATAACTCCTTCACAACATCTAATTTCATTAGTTTCTCACCTTTAACAGCATACGAGCCATTAAAGTGGTTAGTTATCAATAAAGAATCTACATAAACCTGAAGATACCTGATCCTCATGCTTTTGGCTAATTGCAAACCTGCGATTAGAGCCTCGTACTCTGCTTCATTGTTTGTTGCTTCGAATTCACAAGCAATGGACTAGGGTAATATGCCCCCCTGTGGCGATTTCAGTAGGATCCCCAATCCTTTTCCTCTCATATTGGAAGCGCCATCGGTAAAGAGTATCCAAGGATCCTTGGTCTTTTCCAGTTGTTGGACCTCCAAATCAGCTTCTTTTTGTAGATCACTAGTGAAATCAGCCACAAAGTCCGCTAGTGCTTGAGACTTGATTGTTGTTCTTGGCTCGTATTGGATATCATATGCACTTAATTTCACTGCCCATTTGGCCATTCTACCTGATAACTCTGGTTTTCTAAGAACATTCTTCACAGGATAATTAGTTCTCAAAATAATGGGATGAGTTTCAAAATAGTGTCTCAATTTAGTAGAAGCCATAAATAAAGCAAGAATTAATTTTTCTAAATGGGAATACCTTGCTTCCGCGTCTAGAAGACTTTTACTTACATAATAAATGGGATATTGTTCACCTTCATGATCTTTTACCAAGACGGCACTTACTGCATTTCCAGAGACAGCTAAATACAGGTATAAGGATTCTCCATCCACAGGCTTCATTAGAGCTGGAGCTGAGGATAAGTAATCCTTCAAGACTGTAAGAGAGGCCTCATGCTTTTCCGTCCATTCAAACTTTTTATTCTTCCTAAGGATGTCGTAGAAGTCCTTGCACTTCTCGGAGGATCTTGAGATGAACCTATTGAGGGCAGCTATTCTTCCTGTGAGCCTTTAGACATCCTTTGTGTTTGCAGGAGATTTCAAATTGAGGATGGCTTCAATCTGCTCGGGGCTTGCTTCAATTCCTCTCTTAGTCACCATATATCCCAGAAATTTTCCAGCCTTAACACCAAAGTGGTATTTTGACGGATTCAATTTCATGTTATATTGGTCGAGGATACTGAATGCTTCTTCGAGGTCTCTAAGGTGATCCTCAGCTTTCTTTGATTTCACCACCATATCATCTATGTAGACCTCCATAGTCTTACCCAACTGATCCTTGAACATCATGTTGACTAATCTTTGGTATGTTGCCCCTGCATTTCTTAGTCCAAACGGCATAGCAGTATAACAGTATATGCCGGTAGGAGTCATGAATGCTGTATCCTCTTGATCAGATGGTTCCATCTGAATTTGTTGAAATCCAGAGGAAGCATCCATAAAGGTAAGCATTTCATGTCCTACCGTTACATCCACCATGGAATCTGTATGTGGTAACGGGAAATGATCCTTGGGGCATGCCTTGTTTAAATCGGTGAAATCGACACACACCCTCCACTTTCCATTCTTTTTTGAAACAACGACCACATTAGCTAGCCATCGAGGATACTGAACCTCTCTGATCATACCGGCCTTAAGAATTTTTTTCAACTTCTTCTTGTATGATCTTGTTCCTCTCAGGAGCGAATTTCCTTCGCTTCTGATGGATGGGTTTAACAGATAAATCAAGGCCGATTTTATGAGTGATTACCTCTTTTGAAATACCTGTCATGTCCGAGTGCTTGAAGGCAAACTTAGATCTTCTTTGCCCTAAGAAGGATATTATATCCTCTTCAATCTTGCTAGGGATACTGGATCCTAAGAACACCTTTATTTCTGGATCTTCGGGGTCCAATGATACTTCTTTAAGGTCTTTCTCCCGAGCTTCCAGCACATCCCTAGGATGTTGCTGTAATTGCTATGCTATGGTTGGCTTGGCTGTTAGCTTCATTGATGATGAATAATAGTTCTTGGCCTCTGCTTGGTCACCTACTATCTTTACAACTCCCCAAGGAGTAGGTAGCTTGATGCACTGGTGATAAGTTGAGGCTACAGCCTTCATTCCATGGAGCCACGGCCTACCTAAAATAACATTGCAATAGGAAAGGTTATCTATAACACAAACTTTTTGGTATGAATTTAACCCTTCGATATAAATTGGCAGGTTGATGTCCCCTAGTGTCTTCTTGGTTTCGCCACTGAAACCGACTAGCACCGAAGTTCTAGGAATGATTTCTGAATCCGAGATGTTCATCTTCTTAAGGACATCATGTTGGATAATGTTGACCGAGCTGCCACCGTTTACTAGGATCCTGCGTACATAATGGTTAGAGATAAATAAAGTAATAATCAAACCGTCGTGATGAGGATCCTGAATGTTAATTTTGTCTTCCTCATCGAAGAAGATTCTCTTGTCTGTTGTTAAGGTGGTTGACACTATTGGTTGATCTCCGCTATCCATCTTTATCTCTTTAGCGAGTCTTTTTGCTGCAGAGAAGGAAGTTCCACATATGTCCGAACCTCCTGAGATGAAATTGACCGTCTGTGTATCCAGCTTGTTCTGATGAGGATCCTGGATCCTTGAATTGAAAAAGATTCTCTGATCAGTCACTCGAGTAGTGGGGATGAGCGGTCTTCTCTCGTCGTCCAGTTCAAATTCTTCTGCGGAATCTTCTCTTATAGCACAAGAATCTTGAAATAATTAGTAGTCTCTAGAGACAAAGTTGATCACATGAGCATCTGGCGGTGATGGTGTTGCTTTCTGTGGCAGGTCTTCAGGATCCTGGATCTTGGATTTCTTCCTTCCCAAGAGTTCTTTAAAGTGACCCTTGCTCAGGAGGTAACCAATTTCCTTCCTTAAGTCGATGCACTCATCTGTCGCATGGCCAAAGTATTCGTGGAAGGCGCACCACTTAGATTTGTCCTTGAAGCCGACAACCTTTTCATTCTTTCGTGGCCACCTTGCTTTTTCTCCCAGATCCTTCATGGCACAGATCAAGCCATGAGTATCCACAGAGAAACAATAGTCGGAGATGCAAGGATAGTCTTCATCGTCATCTCCATCTTCAACTGCCCGTACGTTCTGATTGTTGAACTTGGCATACGGCTTCGAATTGTTATTCCTGTTCTAGGATCCTTTATTCTTCTCGGGGGTTTCTTGTTTTGCTTGTCCCCCAAGACGATCCTGGATCCTTTTGTCTTCTTCCAACCTGATGTATCTTAATGCCCTGTTTCTGACTTCGTCTAATGTCCTGCATGGAGTCATCACTAAATCATCATAAAAGGAGGAGCTCTTCTGAATTTCCATCTTTAATGCTTCAACAGTAGTAGTCATGTCAAGATTTGGGATTTCAAGAGCTTCCTTGCCGAATCTGGTGACGAAATCCCTAAGGGATTCATCACTAGGTTGGACAACACGATATAAATCACTGGTTAACCTTTCAAATTTCCGACTACAGGAAAATTGAGTGTTAAATAAGTTAACTAAGTGAGAGAAAGAAGTAATTGAAAAAGGAGGAAGACTTAGCAGCCATTTTAGAGCGGCTCCCGTTAGTGTGGATCCAAAGCCCTTGCATAGGCAAGCTTCTTTGAGTCTCTACGGAATATGATTGATCTCTATCCTTTCCCTATACTGTGCTACATGTTCTTCAGGATCAGTGGTCCTGTCGTAAGTCTTCATATTCAGAGTTTGGAATCGCTTTGGGATTTCAGCATCACAGATAGGCGGTGCGAATCTGGATACTCTGTGGCTTCCCTCAGGTATTTCGGGGATTGATCTTATGACCCCGGGAACATTGGATATCATATCCTTGAGCTTCTGTAACTCCTTGGCCATAGCTTGGTTGATACCTGCATCCTGCATTGAACCACGGTTAGCATCTAAGGATAAAGGATCGTACAAGTTACCTCTTTGCTGAGTGAAGGTTGGCATCTCGGATGAGTAGACGGGATAAGAGGAGTCTGGGATGAGATTTGGTCCTCCAGAAGCTATAGTCTGCATGGGTATTATGTCTCCTTCATGGACATCGGAGGATCGTTGATGTTGGACGCCTGAGGATCCTTGATTCGGAAAGAAGGATCCTTGATTTGGGATGAAGGATCCTTGAGGTTGGGTACCATAGGATCCTTGCGGAAGGATGGCTGATCCTTGTCGATAATATGAGGATCCTTGATTCTGAAGACCCATGGATCCTTGTTGAAGGTTAGTCGACCTTGGCTGATCTAAGGAAAATCCTTGAGCCTGTTGGCTCATGGACCTCTGTTGAAGGATAGATGATCCTGGCTGGAATAGCGAGGATCCTTGAGTCTGTTGACCCATGGACCCCTGTTGAAGGATAGGTGATCCTTGAGAGAACTGTGCCATGGATTCTGGACTGGTGAAATCCAGCATCCTTGGCATTAGGGGGTGAGATCCTCTGCTGGCCTCTCGTTCTTCTTGAGATCCTCTATCTCACGGAGGATCCTCTGATTAGTCTTGTTCTGCTGCTCCATGTATGCCTTAACCTGCGAAAACATAGATGGAACATCACTGTTAGTATTAACCACCGGGGCAGCAGCAGCGTTTATCAAGCTCTGGAAGACTGGTAGTTGCGTCTTGCCACCAGCAGCAGCAGGCTGTTGCGTTCCCGTGATTGGCGGAGGCATCGGTGGCAAAGTCCTTGATGAGGGAGGAACCGTAGCCGGCATGGTTGATGAAGCAGAGGTTGATTGAGATGCCATTGATAATGATATGGGTATGAAAAAGTTGAGAATGATAAGAATAATATGGATTATAGCACCAATTGCCCCACGGTGGGCGCCAAATTGTTTTGGACAAAAATCTGCTAAGGATCAAGTATCCAAATCTGTTATGTGAGGTAATGTGCTAACTCGTTAATGACAAGTGCGTAATTGTAATATTAGTGAACACAAATGTTTGATCACGAGGGAAAAAGCCCTTAATCAAGATAGTCTTACTTCGATCAAAACTTATCAAGGCAATCTTTGGTAAAATAACTTCGGTCATAAGATAATCTTTGGTCGAATTACTTCAGTCAATGATCAACAAGATAACCTTTGGTCGACGAGTATATGATTATCGTGATCTCCGGCACAAAAAACCCCCGGACGGTGAAAACTATCACCGTCAAGTTTATTAATGGTGAAAGGTATTACAATCGTTGTGGAGTATATGATCGAGATTACAATAATAAGCTAGTGAGTAAAGAGAGTAATTGTTTCTGCTCTAGAGTGTGTGTTGATACATGTGTCTTCCTACTCGATCATAGCTCGTTTAAATAAAAAAATATCACTAACATTATCTCCTGTCTATCCGGAAGTCTTCCACCTAGCCACTCCACGACCTTTGACCACGTGCCAATAGCCATCCAGTAGCGAGATAAGCGGAAGAATGAGTCTCATAGACGTTGTTGATATTTGCACGTTCATCTTCACATGAGTTCGCCCATTAATAGCTACACTGAAGTAGGATCCTGGATCCATGCTCCAGCTGAAGAATGTTCTGTGAGGATAATTGATGCAAGTACGTCTTAAAGTTGTCACACCTGTCTAACACATCATCATACTAAACGCAATCATTAGTAAACAAGTAATACCGAGGATCGTCGATCCTTTATATCCTGATATATATTCCAAGGATAAACTATCCATAAGACAGTCAAGGATAAAGGATCCTCAGTATAAAATTCATGGCCTAACACTCCTCAGCCCACTTGTCTTTCTTGGATACTTGTTTCTTCTTCAAGTTGTTGATGATAATCTTGTTGCTTGATTCTGCTTGACCATTGGCTTGAGGATAAACTGGTATAGAAGTGATCATCTTGATTCCCCAACTGTCACAAAAGTTAGTGGTTCTTTTCCCGATAAACTGGGAACCATTGTTACAAAAAATTTCTGAAGGAATACCAAATCTAGTAATAATATTTCTTTTAATGAAGGATATCACCTCTTTTCGCGAACTTAAGCAAAAGTTTCTGCTTCTATCCACTTTGAAAAGTAATCAGTCATTGCAAGCATGAACACTTTTCCTCCTGGCGCTTTAGGTAGCTTACCCACGATATCCATGCCCCACTTCATGAAAGACCATGATGAGGATATAGGATACATAGATTCCGCTGGCTGGTGTAGGATGTTGTCGTGTCTTTGACAAGAAACACACTTTTTTGAATATTCCATAGCATCTCTCTTCATGGTTGGCTAGAAGTACCATGTTCTTAGAATCCTAAAGAATAGGGCTCTGCCTCCAGTGTGATTACCACAATATCCTTCGTGAAATTCTTTAAGCACCTTCGATACACCTCAAGTATGGACATGCAAGAGATTTCCTATACATAATATCATGTAATCAAATGTATTGTGATACCTTAAGTTTGAAGGATTTAGGATTATCTGTGGCGGGAATCTCTCCATTTTTAATGAATTTTTTGATTGGGAGGATCAAAGATCCTTGATTATTAGAGGATAACGGATCCCATAGCACAATATCTTTGTTGGCTGTTATATCCCCAACTTCTTGTTCTCCTATTGCTGGTGAGAGTATATGAATGATTGGAATCTTCGTAGCATTCGGAACCTTCAAAGATGAAGCTAGATTTGCCAAAGTATATGCCCCAGCATTTTCTTCCATTGGTACCTGTATAATACTAAAAGAATCGAAGAACTTTGACAGTTCTTTCACAATATCTAGATATTTGATTAGTTTTTACCTTTAATAGCATATGAGTGATTAAAGTGGTTAGCTATTAATAATGAAACTATATACACATGAAGATACCTGATCCTTATGTGTTTAGCTAGTTGCAAACCTGCGATTAGAGCTTCATACTCTACTTCGTTATTTGTGGCTTGAAACTCACATGCTATAGATTGGGGTATTATGTCCTCCTGTGGCGATTTCAGTAGGATACCTAATCATGTTCCTATTTCATTGGATGCTCCATCTGTGAACAAGATCCACAGATCCTTGGTTTCTTCTAACTGTTGGACCTCCAAGTCAGCTTCCTTTTGTAGATCACTACTGAAATCAGCCACAAAGTCAGCTAATGCTTGAGACTTTATAGCAGTCCTTGGCTCGTATTGGATATCATATGCACTCAGCTTTACATCCCATTTAGCCATCCTACCTGACTTCTCTGGTTTTCTAAGAACATTCTTGATAGGATAGTTAGTTTTCACAATTTTAGTATGAGTTTCAAAGTAATGCCTTAACTTAGTAGAATCCATAATAAGTGCAAGAATTAACTTTTCTAAATGAGAATACATGGCTTCAACATTTAGAAGACTTTTACTTACATAATAAACAAGATGTTGTTCACCTTCATGATCCTTTACCAGGACAGCACTTACTGCATTTCTCGAGATAGCTACGTACAAGGATAGGGGTTCCCCATCTATGGTTTCATTAATGCAGGTGCTGAGGATAAGTAATCCTTCAAGGCTTTGAATGCAGCCTCATGCTTCTCTGTCCACTTGAACTTTTTATTCTTTCTAAGGATATCATAAAAATCCTTACATTTCTCCGAAGATCGGGAGATGGACTATTTAAGGCTGAAATTCTTCCAATCAACCTTTGTACATCCTTTGGATTCACGGGTGAATTCAGATTGATGATGGCTTGTATTTGTTTCGGGCTATCCTCTATACCCCTCTTAGTGACCATATAACCAAGGAACTTTCCCGCGTTAACACCAAAATGGCATTTAGATGGATTAAGTTTCATGTTATACTGCTCAAGGATATTGAAGGCTTCTTTCAAGTCTTTAAGATGATCTTCAGTCTTCTTGGATTTGACCACCATGTCTTCTATATAGACTTCCATGGTCTTCCCTAGCTGGTCTTTTAACATCATGTTGACTAAGCGTTGATAAGTTGCACCTGCATTTCTTAGTCCAAAAGGCATGGCAACATAGCAATATATTCCATTAGAATTCATGAATGTTGTATCTTCTTGATCAGATGGTTCCATATGAATTTGTTGGAATACAGAGGAAGTATCCATGAAGGTAAGCATCTCATGTCCTGCTGTTGCATCCATCATAGAGTCTATATGTGGTAATGGGAAAGTATCCTTGGGGCATGCCTTGTTTAAATCGGTGAAATCGACACACACCCTCCACTTTCCATTCTTTTTTGAAAAAACAACCACATTAGCCAACCATCGAGGATACTTAGCCTCTCTGATCATACCGTCCTTAAGAAGTTTTTCAACTTCTTCTTGTATGATCGTGTTCCTCTCAAGAGCGAATTTCCTTCACTTTTGATGGACGGGTTTAATAGAATTATCAAGACCTAACTTATGAGTAATTACCTCTTTTGAAATACCTGTCATTTCGGAGTGCTTGAAGGCGAATGTAGATTTTCGTTGATTGAAGGATATTATATCCTCTTCAATATCATTAGGGATACTGGATCCTAGGAAACTTTTACACTTGGATCATCCGGATCCAAGGATACTTCTTTTAGGTCCTGTTCTCCAGCCTCCAGCACGTTCCTAGGATGTTGTTGTAGTTGCTATGCTAACGTTTGTTTGGCTGTCGGTTTCATGGACGAAGAATAATAATTCTTAGCTTCCACTTTGTCACCATCTATTCTTACTACTCCCTAAGGAGTTGGTAATTTTATACACTGATGATAAGTAGATGCTACAGCCTTCATTCCATGTAGCCATGGCCTGCCAAGAATAACATTGCAACAAGACAAATTATCAATAACACAATTTTTTTTTGGTAAGAGTTTAACCCTTCAATGTATTAGGGAGTTTGTTGTCCCCCATCGTTTTCTTGGTCTCGCCACTGTAACCAACTAGCGCGGATGTTCTCGGGATGATTTACGAGTTTGGGGTATTCATCTTCTGGAGTACATCATGTTGGATGATGTTGACTGAACTTCCACCATCGACTAGGATCCTGCGCACATAATGGTTAGCAATAAATAAAGTTACAATCAAACAATTGTGATGAGGATCCTGGATGCTTGTTTTATCCTCTTCATCTAAAAATAAATTCTTTTATTGGCTGTCAAGGTAGTGGATATGACAGGTCGCTCTCCGTTATCCGACTTAGTCTCTTTAGCATGTCTCTTGGCTGAGGAGAAGGAAGTTCCACATATATCTGAGCCACCGGAGATGAAATTGATGACTTGGGTGTCTGGTGGGGGTGGAGTTGCTTTCTGTGGTACATCTTCAGGATCCTGGATCCTTGACTTTTTTCTTCCTAGGAGCTCCTTGAAATGGCCCATGCTTAGAAGGTACCCAATACCCTCCTTAAACCAATACAATCATCGGTCTGATGACCAAAATCCTAATGGAATGCACACCATTTGGATTTGTCTTTGAAGGACGTTGTTTTCTCAATTTTCTGAGGCCACCTTACTTTCTTTCCAAGATCCTTCATAGCACAAATTTAAACCATAAATATCAACAGAGAAACAATACTCGGAAATGCTTGGATAATCTTCATTATCACCGTCTCCTTCTTCAACTGCTCGAACATTTTGATTGTTGAATTTGGAATAAGGATTCGAGTTGTTGTTCCTGAATGAGGATCCTTGTTTCTTGTCAGGAGATTCTTGTTTTGTTGGGGCTCCTAACCGTTCTTGGATCTTCTTGTCATCCTCTAGCCTTATAAACATGAGTACCCTGTTTCTGACTTCATCTAAAGTCCTGCACAGGGTCATCACAAGATCGTCATAAAACGGGGATCCCCTATGTAGCCCCATCGTGAAGGCTTCAACAGCCGTAGCCATATCAAGATTAGGGATCTCTAGGGCCTCCCTGCCAAACCTTGTAACAAAATCTCTTAGGGATTCATCATAAGGTTGGACAACTCTATATAAATCACTAGTT
This sequence comes from Bidens hawaiensis, assembly GCF_021521415.1. Taxonomy (NCBI): domain Eukaryota; kingdom Viridiplantae; phylum Streptophyta; class Magnoliopsida; order Asterales; family Asteraceae; genus Bidens; species Bidens hawaiensis. The sequence continues at coordinate 1,248,973 of NW_027491435.1, forward strand.
AACTTTTCAAATTTCCTACTACAAGAAAACTGGATGTTGAACAAGTTAACTAAATGCGAAAAAGAAGTAACAGATTAGGGTTGAAGACTTAGCAGCCATTTAAGTGAAGATCCTGTCAACGTGGATCCGAAACCCTTGCATAGGCAAGTCTCTTTGATTCTTTCAGGAGTATGGTTAATTTCCATTCTCTCCCTATACTGAGCCACATGCTCTTCCGGATCAGTGGTTCCATCATACACCTTCATGTTGGGGGTTTTAAAGCGTTTTGTGATTTCAGGATCACAAATTGGTGGAGCAAATCTGGATAACTTGTGGCTCTCTTCTGGTATTTCAGGAATTTGTCGGACCATGGCACGCTGGATATCATATCCTTAAGCTTATGCAGTTCCTTAACCATAGCCTGATTGATATAGGTGTGACCTCTTTGTTGAAATGTGATTATAGGTGTTACCTCTTTGTTGAGTGAGCGTTGGCATCCCGGAAGAGTAGCCTAGATAAGAAGCATCTGCTACGGCAGTTGGTCCACTGGAGGCAATAGTTTGCATGGGGATGATGTCTCCTTCATGGATCTCTGAGGATCTTTGATGCTGAAGTCCCAAGGATCCTTGATTCTGGAAGAAGGATCCTTGAGGCTGGAAGTTGAAGGATCCTTGATGGTACAACCCAGAGGATCCTGACTGACGGTAGGATGATCCTTGCTGGAGGAAAGAGTATCCTTGAGTTAGCTGACCCATGGATCCCGGTTGAAGGATTGATGATCCTTGCTGGAGAAACGAGGATCTTGGAGCTTGCTGACCCATGGATCCCGGATGAAGGATAGATGATCCTTGCTGGAAAATTGAGGATCCCTGAGTTTGCTGACTCATGGACCCCAGTTGAAGGATGGATGATCCATGAATAGGTTGAGCCAAAGATCCTGGAGTAGTGAAATCCAACATCCTAGGCATCAGGGGAGTCTGATCCTCTGCTGGCCTCTTGGTCCTCTTGAGATCTTCTATCTCACGAAGGATCCTCTGGTAAGTCTTGCTTTGCTGCTCCATATATGTTTTAACCTGCGAAAACATAACATAAACATCATTGTTAGAGTTAACCACCGAAGTGGCAGCAGTGGTTTTCGAGCTCTGGAAGACTGGAGTTTGAGTCATGTTTCCAGCAGCGGTAGTCTTTGGTGCTCCTGCAAGGGGATAAGGCATTGGTAGTGAAGATCTTGGTGGGAGTGAAACTGATGAAGGCATGGTGGATGAAGCAGAAGATTGATGAGAGACCATTGAAAGTGATATGGGTAGAAAAGGTTGAAAACTGATAGGAAATAATATGGATTATAGCAACAATTTCTCCGCGGTGGGCGCCAAATTGTTTTGGTCAAAAATCAACTAAAGATAATGTAACCAAATTCGTAATTGTGGGACTTGGTGTTTGTGATTGTATATGTAATATGTCGATGAACACAGAGATTTATACAAGGAAAAGCCCTTGATCTTTAGAGGATCGCCGACATAAAAACCTCGGGTGACAACAATCGTCTATCACCGATCTTATTAAGGATAATTAAAGTATTACAAGATGGAAGCTCTAGCAATGATTACAGAAAATGCTAAGTGTGTGAAAGTCTTCTACTGAATTCGTAGTGAATTGTGTGTGTCAACCTAACTGACTAGATCTTCTTTAGATACAGGAAAAATAATAACTAAAACTCCTATTTTTTAGCCACTATTCAAGCCATTCCTTCAATGTAACTGTTTCATGCATTGACCACGTTGTTTAATGACTTTAATTGCGAAATTATACGCTGGACTTGGTCACTAGCCGTTGTACCTGCCAAAATATCACCATAACAAAGAGAACAATCGTTAATAAATAATAAGCACTGAGGATCCTTGATCTTGACAAGATCTGAAACACATTCTAAGGATCACTTATCCATGACATGTGTCAGGATAACATATCAACAGTGTCAAATTTCCGTGCACTAACAGTTCCGACACGCTGAACTCTATGTTCTCTTCCTCTATTATTATCTCAATGGTGCGAAGACTCTCTAGACCATCGGCATATCCTAGATATAGCATATCCCGCTCACATCGAAGAAGCTTTGGGTGAATAACGGGAAAGGATATGAGTAGCCAATAAGGAAGGGGCATGTTGGAAACCAAAACCAAGTTTGTGAATAGGTTTCACATCGGACCAAGGAATCGAAAGGTTGAAAGGTCGTCTCCGGCGGAAACAATGGGGTTAAACCATCAATTTCAAGGTCCGTGAATTTACAGATTTCGGAAGAAAGGTTTGTAAGAAGGTTTTGGGACTGCGTATCTAGTAGCTCCGATTGATCGGAGGAGGAAGTCGAAGCGGTTGACATGTTTCGAGAGAAAATATTATTAATGAAAGAGAAAGGATAAGGAAGCATACCTGATTTCCGGCAATGTGTAAATATAAAGGGTTGAAGCATGAAATATATAGACGGAATAGCGGTTCCCAAGGTGTACTATAATCGCGTAGTTACTATAGCTAACCTGTCTTATCATGTTTAATTATTTTGCAGGAGATTTGAAATTCAAAATGCCAATTGTTATCCACATGCAAACGCCATTTCAGGGGCAATTGGTAGGTCACGGATAATCTGTACTAAGGATACGTTATCCTTGAGACGCGCCTGGATTAGTTATCCTTGATAAGAGTTCCAGAATTAAGTCAGGATCAAGGATCCTCAGTATTTGTTATTACCAACGAGTGTTTCTTATGTGTAGATTTATATTTGATAGGTATAACGGCTGGAAGACTTAGACTACCTATTTTTTCGCTTTGGGACTCATCTAGCACGTGGTCAAAGAAGTTGGACTTAGCTAATGGAGGAGTGGCACAAAAATAGCAATTTTGGTTGTCAGTTAATTTGTATATAATCGGGATCGTGATCAGTTATGAAACACATCACGTTCATTAGGCAAAACGCAAAGATCTTTCTAGAGATATTCACACACACTTAGCAACTTCTGTACTCACTGATCATAATCTCCAACCTTTGTAACACCCTTTTTTTATTAATAAACTGGTGATAGACGATTTGTCATCACCCGGGGTTTTTGTGCCGGTGATCATACCAAGATCAAGGGCTTTTTCTCGCAACAAATCTATTTGTTATTGTTCATCTTTGTTACATAATCATAATTGTCATACAAGCACTATACCTCACTTAACAAATTTGGATACATTATCCTTAAACCGATTTTTGACCAAAACAACTATGTGGATTAAAAAAAACTCCTCCCAGTAACATAGGTTATAGTGAGTATTTGGCCTTGTAACTATGTGGAGTTACAACATTGATTAATATCATTCTAAATATTTTCTATTTCATATTGTGTGTTGTCGTGTTAAGTTTTACAAGTGTTGTTGAAGTTAGACTGTCCTTCACCTAACGTTAATGTTTTCACATATTTTAACTTACACTTCTGAGACTTATAATCTTATATGTTAGTTTTGAGTTAATTATAGATTAATTGATACAAATTTTGATCGATTTCGACTCATTAACCTGATTATCATACATCTGGCTAGCTATAATTGTTGACTTTGACCATTTTCAACCAAAATAGGTTGGATTCTATGAACTTTTACCAATCTTGAGTTATTTTGGCCTATTATGTTGATTTTAAACAGCAATGACTTCGGATTTCGACAGTGGCGAAGCTTGGACAAGTTTGTCGGGGGGGGGGGGGGGACTCAAAATGTATTGTGAAAATCATAAACTCGGGCGGGCCGGGCTCAAATTTTCAGCCAAAAACGGGTAATGTATTGTGAAAATCATAAACTCGGGGGGGGGCCTCAAATTTTCGGCCAAAAACGGGTAAATTTACACTACGTATACAAATATCGGAAAATATACACTACTAAGCGGAAAAACGGGGGGCCTAGGCCACCCCTGGCCCTAGTGAAGCTACGCCCCTGGATTTCGACTAGTTATTTCCCAAATATATTCATTTCTAACTTTAATCTTGATTAGTGTATCAAAATACATGAGTACAACCAAATTTAATTTTTATATAATATTTTATGTTGTTCTAGACCGACTTTAACCTTTAACTGTGACTATTGACTAGTTTCAAACTACACACGCACATCGATAATAATGTAGCCATATACTCTTGATTTTAATCAATTTGACCAACATTCAGTAAGTTTAATGAATCTAAACAAATCATATCCAATTTTTAACTTTAACATTTAATTTGACTTGTATTGACCTCATAGATTTTGACCTAAACAATCATACTTTTACAGTGTGTTTGTTTTTGGAATATCATTTATTAAAAAAGTTTTGTGCACTCTATTATCCTAGAAGACCTGGATTATAGTCTATTGGCCTTTTCAAAGTTTGAAACCCTAATCCTTGTAAAAAAAACATCGGCCGTCTCCCCCTTTCTCATTACCTTCAACATCCTCCTCTCCTCCACCCAACCACCGGCGATTCCCCCTCTCCTCCACCCCCATCACCTTCGCCCCCTCACCTACACCCCCACAGTCGTCCTCCGTCACACCTCCGTCCACCCAGTCCCCCCTTCTTTTGTATCGAATTATTTTGATTTAGGTGGCGCTTGTTTTTTCAGAATAGGTCTTATTGACTTCTTTTGTTTGCGCTACGCAGACGTTTAGATCTGCAGTGTGTTTGTTTTTGGAATATCATTTATTAAAAAAGGTTTGTGCACTCTATCATCCTAGAAGACCTAGACTATAGTCTATTGGCCTTTTCAAAGTTTGAAACCCTAATCCTTGTAAAAAAACATCGGTCGTCTCCCTCTTCCTCATTACCTTCACCATCCTCCTCTCCTCCACCCAAACACCGGCGATTCCCCCTCTCCTCCACCCCCCATCACCTTCGCCCCCTCACCTACACCCCCACAGTCGTCCTCCGTCACACCTCCATCCACCCAGTCCCCCCCTGAACCCCACATGCACCCCCCATCGTCGCACCACCTCTTTCAAACCACAAGTCATGTAACCAATTGTGTTATGTTTTGTGATTAATGTTTAGGTTTGAATTTGGCACTTGGTTTGATTATGTTTTGGTTTGAATTAAGCACCTGATTTGTGCCTTGAAAAATTGTTTATGTTTAATTTTGAATTGAGCACTTGAAGAATTGTTTATGTTTAGGTTTGAATTGAGCATTTGAAAAATTGTTTAGTAGTCTGCAGAAGTTTGGTCCAGCTCTTCTTCTACAGATGTCTGCAAATGAGTCCACAAACTGCATACATTTTACCTCTGAAAAAACAAATAACACATAGTTTTCCCTTAAACATGTTATAAAGTTCTATTGGACAACGAAAAATACATGTCTAAGTAAAGTGAAAGAAATATTACAGAAATTTACATGTACCATTAACATTTTATCTTCGAGTGATCTTCCCTTATATCTACTGCTGCCCAATCCCAAGTTTCCCGACCACCCACCGCCAATTGAGTACCAAAATATTTGTCACACCCCTTCTCATTTTTTTCGTCTCTCCCCTCTATCCCCTTACCCCTTCTAACTAGCATTATCACATTAAAGAAAAAGAACATACATGCTAATGAAAATATTAGAAAAGGTGGTACTAAAATATGTTTAAGGCTAATCGCCTTTGTTAACCCCAAAAACTACATGAAAAGTTCTCCTCCGAAACCCTAAACCATATGGCTTAAATAGTGATTTTTCGAACCTAGCCGGCCTTCGATGTATTGTATGCAAAGTCTACCATACCATACGCTAACTCTAACAAAGCATGTCACACCCCGACCAAAGGCGGCAGAACATGCCGAGGTGTAACGATTGCCCATAAGCACATGACACTATTTAAAATGACAATATTTAATAAACTCATTTCATTTCACAACATCGAAAATGTCACATAACAATATTCATAACAAGTCATAACAAAATATAACAAAATAAAACAAATCAATATTGTTCATTTTTGCTAATATCCTAAAGGTATTCGTGACGTTTTCTTCAAGAATCCATAATCAACCAAGATGTAACCCTGTAACATTTCATAAAATAAAATTTATCAACACAAAGGTTGGTGAGCAATTCATAAGTTTGAGCATATAGATATAATAAGAAAGATCCAGAAAACTAGTATACGAAACAATATATGAAAGCAATAATTTGGATAAAATCGCTAATAGACTTACGTTAGCTACATCTAACTATAAGGGGATGCCAAATAGTCTAGGATTTAATAGTTATCGTTAATTGCATTACGTTAACGACACCTTGCTACAAGGGGATGCCAAGTAGTCTAGGATTTATAGACTTCCACCAACCAAAAGCGATAAACACGTAAGCATATAATCATAGAACATCAAATCGAGCAAGTATTTAAGTAAAGTATACAATAACGTTTGTGGTTTAAGATTCAAGTATAAAACAATTAGTTGAATAAGTATGGTCACCCCCAAAACAAAAGATAGAAAACGGGGTATGAAAGTACTCACGTTCAAGTAATAAACTTGAAAAGTTGACAATTTGGAGATTTTCCGGAACGACGGGTTTAACCAACAAAGCCTAAAAGGAAAGAAGTTTCAGGTCTAGAAAGGTTGTCTTGAAAGTCTTTAAATAAAATAAATGTTGAGAAATGTAAATAATTAAAGTTTCAAGGTTTAAATTGTAACTATTTGCAATTTATAATAATAACCCTTTAAAAATGTAAGTTTGCTCGAAACCGGGTTCAAGTATCTAACCTTATTATTTACTTAACCAATATTAAGTAATAAGGTGGGAAAAATGCTAAAATGCAAGTTTCATTGGGCTAAAGATACTAAAACGAGTCTTTAACGAGTGTTCGGGTTGTTGGTTCGGGTCTTGACAAATGGTCAAACCCAAAGTCAACTTTCCAAAATATTAATTGTTATGAGATAACTCATTAAAATATAATAATGCTTAACCAAGTATGTAGATCTATTGTTTTAGAAATAACAACGTACGTTAAGCGAATGTTCGGTTTTGTTGGTCCAAACTATGTTATGAGACCAAGTTGGATCTAACATTTCCAATTACTTAAGCAAAATAACTAAAATCAGTTTGTAAATTATTTTTAAAAAAATATACAAGTCTTGATAGCTAAAAACACACTTGTGTGTCTTAAGCGAGTAAAAATCGGATCTGTTCGGTTTCCATCTCACAACATGTTCATAGATGAATTCCACATACCCATATATCATAGATCTTGTATAATAATTTACAAATGAATATATTTAAGTTCTATAACTAAAAAGTCAACAACAAGTCTTTTTAACAAAAGTTCGGTTTGGTTCGGTTTCCATCTAACAATGAGTTCATAGATGGTCTCTACATACCCAAGACTTGTAAATGTGACTAAGTAACTAAAATGAGCAGAAGTTAAGCATGGTTAGTAAGCAATAATAAAGTTAGATAAGTATATATATATATATCAAGAACACGAAGTCCTCCATGAAAGCTTGCCTTACAAGGTCTGAAACCTCACCGACCGGAGCCAGAGAAATAACTACCAAAGGTAAAAAGGGGTATTATATATATATATATATATATATATATATATATATATATATATATATATATATGTGCCACCATAAACAAGTATTATTAAGGTTAGATAAACAAGTTAGAATGAAAGATTAAACTCCGTTTGACTTTTAGAAGTCAAACCTTCAAGAACAACTAATAAACAACCTTTGAATCTTTGATATTTTGAGAGAGAATAGAGAGATGTAGCAGGGAATTATGGATGAGTATAGTGGTCTATATATAGGGGAAAGAGTTGGGTCAAAGATGGGTGTTTATATCAAGAGTTTGCATGAGAAAAGGGTCAAAAACGAACACAAAACAACGAAATATGCAGCTGCTGCAGGTCATGTGGTCGTTCCACGCGACGAGATAAGGTGTCCCCCATCGCGTAGCGTGATGGGGTTGACCACCAGCTTTTCCAAAGTTTGAAAATTGACAGTTTTAGCCCCCGGAGTTCTTTTTAAGTGGTTTTAACGCGTTTTAAATACCGAAAAGGATGTTTTCAAGACCCAACAAGTGTGAAACAATATTGTAACATAAAATCCATCATTTTGATTATTTCCAAAGTGTCGGTTTACAAAACGGGTCGGTGTACATAACAACAATTTACAAAACGAATACAAATCGAGACCCGAAATTGACGAATGTCACAAAGCAAAACTCCAACTTTCTGCCATATGGTGACAGATACGCTATTGTACATTGATTTTGGCATATCTTACGCCAAACTTAAATTTGCCCATATTTTTTCTTTCTTCATTGTGTCGCATTCCCGTTCCTTCGGTTCCCATACAAAGCTTCCATAACGCATACTTAAGCTCTAGATTTGCTTGTTTAAAACACCTACAATTATAAGAGATCTCAAAGTAATCGTGTTCGGTATATATAAATTAACCAAAAAAAACCGATATCAAACATTAAAAACACATCTTTCAAACCACTTGTCACTAGTGATTTATGTTGTTTTCGTTTTGTTGCTTAATCTTCAGTCTAGGCTATCATGACGCTCTACTATATGGCGTGACAACCTACCATATGACGCTATAGTTTTTCAACCCAAAACAATTAATAATATGTTACGAGTTGGTGTTCACAATCGGTTTTTACGGTTTTTATGTTAAGCCTATGAGCCCAACCATTATTAACAGTTTTTTGTCATCATAACCAAAACTGAACCGTTGAAAATTGAATCTGAATTGTTACTAACAATGTAGTTCTGGTTTGGTCTAATGTATTTCAACGTTTTAAACCGAACCGTGAACATACATAGTTACTATGTGATTATCAGAGTCTGTGTTTAAATACAAGCTGCATCACGTGGCACTCATCTAGTAATGCAAAACAAGCTAACAGTCAAATTTGTTTAATTTATACAACTCAAACGCAACCTATTTAGTTAAATGGAATAGCTAGGTTATCCAAAACACTTGTCTATTAAACACTAGCTGTAACATTTGTCTTTTTTCGGTTATTTTTGTATTTGTATTTGTATTTGTATCAAAACCCGACCCGATTGTAAACCGAATCTTTTGAAAATATAAAATCATGGACTTTTATGTTTCATAATCATCTCACACTTGTCGGTTTTCGAAAACACTTTTTAACGATCTTTAAAACCCTCAAAAAGCCTCGAAAACGACCCGAAACAACTCGAAACAATTCGCGAACCAAACTAGACCAGCCCCCCCCCCCCCCGGAGGCGCCGCTCTGCGTGGACCAAGAGGGAAAGGCCGGTCGCGCGGCGTCTACTCCCACCTGCACTCATATTTCGGTTTTGGCCCTTTTGTTTGTATTATTTGACTTGTTTAACTTTTTTTAAACACATGAAACTCTTGATATAAATCAAGGAAATTAACTTTGAACACTTTCCTATATAAACAAGCCTATCCTCTTCATTTCTCCTTGTTCATTTCACCTTTTTTCTCTCCCAAACAAAGTTCATATCTCTAACCTTCAAGGTTCATAATAATCAAACATCAACCTTCTTTAATTTTGTTTTGTTACTTACTAATTGATATCTTGTGGTACAACATATATATAATATGCACCCCTTGTTTCCTTCGGCTTTCATCTTCTTCGGAAGGTGATATGCTACAAGGCAAGGCTTCATAGAGGACTCTTTGTAGTTCTTGATTATAGTATCTTCTTTTAATGCTTTACTAGTCTTGTTTATATTGTAAGTAGTTTAGTTTCTAATTCATGTTTAAAGAGTTTTATGGTATTGGGTATGAAGTCAATAGTCTCGGTTTTATCCCGAGATTAGACCCGATTCAAGACCGAACCAAGACCGAACTCTTGTTTACTAGTTTTTGATTTAAATAGTTTTGTTTACTAGTTTTGTTTGAAATAGTTAAATAAACATGTTTATGTAAGAATTGGATATTATAACTTCTAAAATCATTTTTATAGTTCTATGGTATTTGGGTATGTGGCAACCATCCTCGGTATCATTTCGAGTCAAGGACCGAACCAAAACCGAACTAAACCGAGTTCACTTGCTTAAGATACACAAGTGTGTTTTTGGCCATCGAAACTCATCTTTTCTTCAAGAATGTATTTTAAACTAATGTTAAGTATTTTATCAACTTACTTGGTGTGTCGAAATCCAACTTGATCTTATAACAAGTTTGGATCGGTGAAACCAAATACTCACTTAACGGACGTTAAGGTTCTTCACAATAGAACTATATACTTGGTTAATTCTTTTGATTTTATTGAGTTATCTCAAAACATTTTGGAGAGTTAACTTTGAGTTTAGTTAATTATCTAGACCCAAATTAACAAATTCGAACACTCGATTAAAACCTTGCTTTGGTATTCATATACCCAAGAGTCTTGCAATAGTGCATTATAACCCACATACGTTACTTAACATAGGTTGAGTAATATTTATGAATGAAATACCAAGATCTGGTTTCGAATAAACTTACTTTTTAGAACATGTCTTTAATTTCCCAATTATTTACATTTTTAAACCATAAACTTCATTTATTTACTTTACTTGTCATATTTTACTTTAAACCCTTCCAAAACTACCTACTAACTTAAGACCCGTTTAATCTAGGTCTTGCTCGTTAACCCAAACTTAGATTATTCACGAATAATCTTTCAAGTTACTTAGTTAACGTGAGTACATTTCATCCCACGTTTTCACTTTAATATTTTGGGGGTAACATGCATACTTATTCAAAACAAGAATGATTTATTATACACATTTCTCAAACCACAAACTTTAGGATGTATGATACTTAGAATACTTGCTCTTTTGTGTGTTATATATCCCATATGCTTTACGTGCATGAGTGTTTATTTTTATGTTGTTGTTGAGCCTCATTAAGTATGATCATACGCTCCCCTAACTACTTAGCCTTGAGCTAGTAGAATAGGGCCTCATTATCCAAGTATGTCGGTTGTTACCGATTAGAAAGGATCCTCATTTACATATGTTTTATATACCACAATCGATGCTTTTATTTATAGTCTCATATACGTTTGTGGATTTCGCTCATATTATATATACTCAAACTATGAAATTGCTCACCAACATACGTGTTGACAAATATTATTTTATGCATTGTTACATGTTTTATTATTACTTGAGTTGGAGTTCGAAGACGCCATTCTATTTTGATACCGCTAGGTTATTAGAAGAATGAACAATATCTATTTCTTGTATATTGGTGTTTATTTGTATGAAAAATATGTGTTACTTTGATTATTGAATGAAATTAATGAGTTGATTAAATATTGTCACTTTAATAGTGTCTTATGTTCTTGGGCAATCCGTTTCACCCCGGCATGTTCCGCCGCCTTTGGTCGGGGTGTGACACTAGCTTTAGAGCCCGTGTAACACATAAGACGATCTAAATAATTAAGTTACAAATAAAGCAGTACATAATGTATATAGAAAAATGTATTACATCTATACTTATATCATTAAACATAAATTGATTTTATTTATATCACAAAATGATTTTTTTCCAAAACAAATTTATGAACTTAATAAAAAAATAATGTGCGTGAAAAAACATACCCAAAAACACTCCGTCTATTGAAAATTTATTTTCAGAATCATGTATGTATAATTGAAAGAAATTTGGTTATGAACCAATTTCGAAGAATACTTGTCATATAATAATAATTTTGAGCTACACCATGAACCTTTTTTTTTTTGATAAGTTTAAGAGGCTTCTCATTCTACCAATTAACAAAAAAACATGTTAACCCGTTCAATTTTGTGAATGTTTTACGTCACTTGAGCATAATTTTGTACGACACGCTTCACATACAACATTCTGATTTACTATAAAAAAGTCAATGCTGACACAAATGTTTCTAATTTGATAAAAGTTAGAAGTATTGATAGGCCTGGAGATGGCATGTTAGAAGTGCCTGTTATTTTTTTTAAACTTTAATTGTTATGTGAAAAATACTAAATTTGCAAAATCCTGAATCTTTAACCTATTTCCAAAAATGTCATTAAAAGTAAATTCGAAACCCAAGCACATTTAAAATTCTAATTTTCATTTATTTTACATTTTCAAGTGAAAACTTTGAACTCGTAGCAAGTTTGAAGATAAATCTATTTGCATTCTCAAAATTTTAAAAATATTCAAATTACCCATTTTTATGCATAACAAATATGAGCCAAATTTAGTTACTTTGTACCAAACGATCCATTTATCAACTTTTAACCCGTAACAATCAAATTTAAGTTTCACAAAAAACACGAAGCAATCATTGATAAAAAAAAACCTAAGAAACTAAATATGATAAACTTTATTATATTTGAAAGTGGTTGGTATATTGTATCCTTACAATTTAACACATATATGTGTAGTTTACTAAATTAACTGAGAAAATAAATAAATAGATTTAAATCATATATTTATAATTTATAAATTTATATGACAATGTAAAAAACAATGGATAAATGAATTTAATTTATTTATAAAAAATGGATCAACTTTTGAGCATATAATTATAAGTTAATGATTAAATAAATTACTTTGTAAATTGAAAGCATGGTATTTTTTTTTATTTACAATCTTCAACAAATACATAGTATAATATGTTAATGATAACATTTAAAATTATATTTTTTTCAATGTTTAATAAACATGGTTCGTTATTGATTTTTGGATTTTACCAAGTATGTTGTTTATATTCTTACAATGTATATTAGTATGTATGTAAATATTTATATGTATAAAAGTGTATAGATATAATATAAATAGAGTTTAAAGAAATATGAATAATTTATTAAATATAATATAAATGGAGTGTTAAAGGAAAGTGAATAATTATTTATTTATACCATATATTAGTTTTTGAGGGAAAAAATTGTGAGCATTAACCACAAACTGACAAGTGTCTACAATTATTTTACTTTATTAGAATAGTTAGATTAGATTAGATTAGATGTTAAGTACAACAAACCAAATCTAAAATATCTTCTTGTACCGAAACAAGGAATCAAACACAATTATAATACAAATTTAGTTTTTCAATTTACAAAAACACTTACTGATTCGAACAATAGTATAAAAGGCCTTGTTTCACCTTGTTTTTTATTACAACATTATGACCTAAAATGCACATATTAAATAAGTCAGTGCGTCATGACTTTATGTAGACGAAATGCTTAAACTTAGAAGAAATATGCATAAACACTTTTGGGCATTGTAAAAGCTACTTGTCACATCACTTTTTGTTTGATCATATCTTAGTCCTCAGATTACTTTCAGCACCAAATGTATATACAAAAGTTTCAAGAATATAAAAATAAAATAATTAATAGGAAATGGCCGATAGGAATCAAATTATAACATTATAGGCATGGTTCAAATAAAATAAATATAGTTTGTATGAGAACTCGTGTTAAACATAGTTTGTCTAAAACAGAGTTGACATCTATGTTTCATGGTACAACTATTAACATGTGTAACTAAATTTGAAAAGAAAAAAAAACATTTATCTTGTGTTTTAGTTTAGTGAGTTGTAGTTATAATCTTAAGAAACTAGGTCGAAGCAAACCCATCTTGTGTAAGTTTGATAATTTCGGTCTCGTCAATCTTTTCTATTGGGACGCTCAACTATGAGTATTCCAAGTCAATCAAACAATTAAACAAAGCTCCAGTTTGACATATCTTAGCTTGGTGTGAAGCATCAAAGAGAACACAAAGAAAACACGACTTTGCTTGAAAATGTTATTGATATCTCATTCGTTTGGACACATGTAATGTTATTGCTAAATTATGAACAAATAACACAAGCTTATAAATTATATACACATAACACAAATGTATGCCACTATTTGTGCCTAAAGGTCATATAAAACTCTTTTTTCACCTTATTTTTTAAGTAATGGTTGATTAGACCCATTTACAACTATTTTGTCTTATTTCATACATACATGAACTTTATATGTATCATTATCACTCCTTGCCGTATACATGTATATCCTCTATGTATCCTAGTCACTTTTGAAGTATGAAAAAGTACTCCCTTTTGATGCAAGACGCCTTCAAACAAAACATCTATCTTACCCACAACATAAAGGTCAGAAACTCATTTATAATAATAACATAAATATTATTTTTTAACAGCTACACACACATTTATTCATACACCTAGTCCTAAAATACACTAAGAAATAATATACTCCATACCAATATTTAAACCCTTGTGTTCACTATCAAATACAAGAGTCTTTACTACCCGGCCGTAGCTGGAATGACAGAAAAATATTGTAAATATATGTCATTTAGGATGCATGACGGATTAACCGACCATTAAATTTACTTTCTGTTAATGATGATTTGATTTTTCAACACCTGTTGAGTCCCCAATTAATGGTTAAAAATGACGATTTAAATAGAGGTTTCTTTATAAGGCTGTATTTTGTGGTAATTTAACGGAGTCGTGAACGGATGAATTCATTGTATCATATTGCGTCACATGGCGCTTACTGGACATAACTTTCACTCCTTGTTGTTTGCTTCACCCCGGTTGTGGTACGCTAACCATTCACGCGAGCCAAATCCTCAATTTTTCTCCATTCGTTTGGGCTAGCCGGCTGAATTCATCCGTTCACGGCGACTACTGAAGCGTGGCCGTAGTGAAGTGCGCAAGCCAAGTTGCTGAATTCATCCGTTCACGGCTCCGTTGAATACTTGAACGCCCACAACACACAACGTAGGATATAATTAATTAAAAATAGAGAATATTAGAGGGTTTCATTTTACCTGCTATTATGAAAAATGCAATAAGTCGTATATATATGTTTATTCGAATGGCTACTTAAAGCTAAGCAATGTTTTTAACACCAAATCGGAGATCAAACCAGCATGGCCGGCACATACCCCATACAGGTCTCGGGCCTGTTTTTGGTGGGGCTGATTTTTTTTAAGTATAAAAAAATATCTATCTATTCTAATAAAAAAACTACTTATTTATGCCACTAGTCAATCTTATAGCGGCCTTTTCACATTTTTTCAACTTATTTCAATATATGGTACTTATCTTTTAAGTCATTTCAATATATGAATTCAAGTTTAATATTATTAAATGTAAATAATAACCGATTCATTCATTAACATTAATGGTGAAATACTAAAATTAAAGTGGCAGGTTTGTTAGAATAAAATTTTAAAGTCACCGGTAATTGCAAAGTAAAGAAAGTAAATGTGCATCATTGTCGAATAATTTGGATTTGTCTGGCAAACTGCAAATTGTTTTTAAATATGATCCGAGCAGCAATGCATAATTTTTTATATAAGACTGCTTTCAAATTTAAATTTTTTCAATGCATTTGAACTCGAAAAAATGTGTATTTTCTTAATTTTCTCCAAACAGTTTTGTATAAATATTGCAAACTTGGAGAATACCTAATAGATATATCTTGGTGTTTAGTATTAAATAATTAAAGTTGAATATTAATTATAACCCATATGTATACCGATTTATTATACGAACTATATGTCATTTATTTATATTACTTGTGTAATATAAAGGGTTTTTAGCAATAAGAAGATCAATATTTAGTTTTCAATATTTTCTGCTATAACTAAACCAAAATACTTCAGAAACATATATTTTCACATTAATTTAAAAAAAAAATTTAATCCGGTTAAAAGTCATTTACCATGCTTTCATAAAATCTGAAATCTTTGCTTCATTTTTTGTATAAGTTGTTAAAATATGTATATATCGATTGATTAAATATTCCAACAACTTCCCATATTATTAACTAATAACAAGGGATTAGTATTCAAAATTTAAGAATTCCTTATCCAATACTTTCAACTATTATAAATAAGAATCACTACATTCACTTTATGCAGCTTTAAATATTCTAATATTATGTTAACTCAGAATAATCACTGTTATTTGAATATGACTTTAAGGTTAGTATTTCTTTGTCATTTTCCTTTCATATTAAATGAAAAAATCATTTTGTTATATTTTAATTTTCGGTTTTATATGTTGCTTGATTATACAATTATTAATTGTACAATATAAAATCAAGTACAAATTTGTCATACACAGAATATTAATGACACCAAATTTATCACGATCAATCAATTTCAAATTCTAAAGATTATAAGGATGACTATATCATCAAAATTGAAGTAATTTGGTTTTTGAGATAATCAAGTTTTTTTTATTAACATAAACAGATGATCTCAAATGACATTATATTAATTGATTAAAACATATGATATTTTATGAGTATGAATACTTTTTTTTATTAGTTTCATGGATATATTATCATTTATTTAAGGTTGGTATGCACTTGAAGAACTTTATTTTTTACGTGGACAACAATACGTGGCTATATAAAGAGTTATAAGCAGACCTATATGTTACCTTACCAAGAGTTACTGACAGACATGAACTAAAGATTTTAATTTGGGATAAACAATGTGTACCAACCAATACAATCATAAATGCAGTGAACAAGGAATGTTTTACTTATTTGTAACATATTTGTGTAATCTTAGTTATATCATTTCTATAATTTAATGTAAATTGCAAATGTATTAACTATATATATGATCATTTTGTTTAATGTATTTACTTAATAATTAAGTTTAAAATTTTTATCAATTACCCGTGTAATACACGAGACTCAAATTAGTATGTTTATAAAAGAGCCTAAAAATTTATTAAATGGCCCAAATATAAACTAAACAATGAATTTGGGTCTTAAATTAGTATATTTATAAAAGAACCTAAAAATTTATTAAATGGCCCAAATATAAACTAAACAATGAATTTGGGTCTTCTAGGTTCTAATAGAATACTAATAAATTGGGCCTAAGTCCTAACAATAGTTCTAATTAGTTGATAATTGATATTGTTATAGCCATTTTCACCATCCATGATCGTAATCAGGAATTAAAATGTCACGAGGGCCAAGGGGCACGTGTCATGAAAAAATATTATATAAGACCAACTTTTTTTCTTGTCTTTTGACACTCGGAAACTAAAAGATGGACCTGTAAATTGGTTGTTCTACTGATTTATTGGTCAGATCACACTAAAAAACCTGATGCATTAAATTAAATTAAACTAGTAGATTGACCCGCCGCGATGCGGCGGTGTGTATCGATAACTATAAACTAAAGCAATAACAGTATCGTATCCTTGGATTGCATAATGAAGTTTTACATAGCATCCTTATAGCCCTTCCGTACATCTTAGTTGAGACCTTTATTAATTACAAAAGTGTTAATTTGGTATTCAAGACATGTTACTGCCAAAAGTAGAAGTTCGTTATTTGCTGCGACAACGTGATGAACCTGTTATAGTCTTGACAAAAAGTGTGCGGTAGTGCATCAGGCTCTACGTTCTTTACTTTATTTATTAAATCCCGAATCTGCACGAAGTTTACAACATGAGTTGAAATCAAACTTTAAAATTTTTAGTCATAGTAAGTAGCAATCATATACACAATCTAAAAGAAAACATCAAAAGTCACATAATAATAAACTGCTACATATATAGTACATATGCATTCAATTTTTCCAACATGTGAAATGTTATAAGTTATATATACTTACTCTTTGTGTTTCCCTATCAACGTGTATAACTTCAATGACGAACCACTCATCGTTATCAGCACCCCCTTGAGTTACCCTTGCAGCAACTTGAGAAGACATATTACATGAAGTGTGAAATTACGTGTTCGCCCTTTTGAGCTTGCAAGATGATCAAGGTGGCTTATAATAGAAGGAAGGATTGATTCATTTCTTTCTTTTTCTTCTTCTTCTTCTGTTCATTACCTTATGCAATTTAAAAAACCTCAAAGCATGATAAACACAAACTACAATATTGATTAAATAAACAACAGAGGGGAAGAAAGGGTTTTATCATGCATATTACCACCCATCCTTCTCCTTTGTTGCCCGGGAGGTTTAATTTCTTTTGTTTGGTTTTCATTAAATCAGTTTCCCGCACACGACATAAACAGATTATTAGAATTTGGTCAATTACACTTTCAAATTTTGGTCAAGAGTTGAATTCACCGTGGATGATTGATACGTTACAGAGCGATAATTACTCGGTAGACTCGCTTCCTTGAATAGATATATTATGAAGTGAACAAAGTACATGAATGTTAGTTAGACACAATGATCAGGTGAAATATCAAGCAAAATTGCACATTCCAAACTCTGAATACACATTTGTTCAAGTAAATTCAACGTCGGTCAAACTATGATAAGAAAGAATCATGAGAAGTAATTTACCCTCTCTAGATTTCCTTATTCGAAGAACGGGATTCCTACATAAACAAAGATTTTGAATTAGTTGAATCATACAAAAGTTCAATAGCCGTATGTCGTTCCAATTTAGCATCAATCATACTACCTTCATACAGTAAGCACTAATTAACATTTGAAATACAGTGAACAAAGTAAAGCTGAGCAAATGTTATTCACCTACTTAAGTTGAGGTTTTCCTTTATTCGGTTTAGAAAAAGAAAATCCTTGCATAGTACCCTGTTATCCAACTATCACCAACCACACCATAATAGCATAACTATACAATCTGTAAATGGTTATACCAAATGATGAGAATTAGATAAATTCTTTAACCAAATTTCTACATAAACATGAATACATGTGTGTAAAATGATGAGATTGAGAGGATTTGCATGTAATTAGAATCTGAACCGAGAGACGTACCATTGCTGATAGATATATATTGATGAGCGTTCGTCGATCAGTTTGGTTCCCGTGGCCAATCTACGTTTGAGCTACAACATCTGCCCATCTTAGAAGATGAAACACATCTTGTTGATCTCCAAACGACGACCACGCTTCGATTGTATGGCTGTTGGGATGAAAATGTGTTGCCAGATGAATTGAAATTAGTTAAAGGAAGGAGAAGGTGAAGAGATGTTGGGTTGTGACACCGATGGAATGAAAGATCAACTGGTTAGCATACGTGGCATATCACGTGAGGTAAGCAGCAATATGAAGTGAAAGGATAAGAGTACCAAAGAAAGTACAACTAATGTTGCATACCGACCTTTACAATTGTAATACATATAATATAAATATGCATTAACTCTGTCACACTGATATGCCCATTTAAAAGGTCTCATTTTCGTGAGAATATTAGCCAACAAGTTAAAAAGAACAATTAAATTAAATGGCTAATTATACTAAAGTGCTGTTTGTTTTTAAGACAAAAATTGTCTCCAATCTGATTTCATCTGATTTAATGTCTGTATTTGAAGATGTGGCCTGAATGTCTACAATCTGAAAATATAATACTGTTTGTTTTATAAACTGGATATCGTCTGCATAAGCTGAAAATTAGTTACATATCATATATATTAAAGTAGATAAAAGTCATTTAAACGTTTGTAGACTGCTAAAATAATTGGTAGTGGTGTACGAACTATGGAAGTGGGTGGTGGTAGACGATTGTGGTAGGCGGTGAACGGTGGGTGGTGGTGATGGACGGTTGTGGTGGTCGGTGGTGGACAGTGATGGTGGCCGACAATGGATGGTGGTGGGTGGCGGACTATGGTGGTGGTGGATGGTTGTGGCGGGTGGTGGTGGTGGCGGCGGCGGACGGTGGGTGGTGGCGGCGGACGGTGGGTGGTGGTGGTAGTGGACGGTGGTTGTGGCCGACGGGGGTGGTGGTGGTGATGGGCGGTGGTGGTGGCGGCGGACGGTGGTGGTGGGTGGTGGTGGCGGCAGACGGTGGGTGGTGGTGGTGTTGGACATTGGGTGTTGGTACTTGGTATCATGTGAAGAAGTGTGAAGATGATGAAAAAAGCTTATTTTTAAGACCATAAAAGTAGTTTTCAGATCTTTTTTTTAAACAAACAGTCTTCAAGAGCTTATGTCTGCGCGCCGGTAGACATAGGCTCCTTGCAGATCTTATAAGCAAAAACAAACACAACCTAGTATTAGTCTACCAAGAAAAGAGAAAGCACAAAATTCCCTCTAAAATAAACAATTTTCATGTTAGAGATGCACATCAAAACCGGTTTGAGATCCGAAAGCGGTTCCAAAACATATAATCAATACTAGGACCGTTTGGGTGAAACCAGTCCCAATCATATCCCATCCAACGGTTTTAAATCACTTTGAGATGTATTCATTAGAAACTGGTTAAAATTGAACTGAATTGGATTCAAACATGTTTCAGACCAAACCAACTTATTTTCTTTTTAAACCGGTTTTTAATCCGAACCAGTTTCAGCTAATCATGTGTTAACTTCCTTTCGGTGGATCCGAATAAATTTTAAAAACGGTCCAGTTTGGCTCAAAAATCAGTTTTGTGTGCCTCTACTTCAGGTACAAGTGTACAACCATTCATTCTTGATTCTATAATTGGGCATAAAACCCATTCCTGGACCCGGTGTACCTAAGTCCCTGACCCGTTGGTACGAACCAACTTTTAGTTCCTTAGAGAAACCGAACCCTAACCCAACACCAAACTGGTTCCATATCTACCCGGTCAAAATCCGATAAAAACTCGACTATACCGAGTTCCGATTCCAGGAGGAAAAAGGAAAAAGAGAAAGAAAAAAAACCCGGTTTATACACCTGTACTTGATTCTTCTCACTAAAGCCGTCACTGTTTGGGCTCTCCTAAAATTCACAACTCAATTTTTTGTTTACAAGTTGCAGCTCAGATTAATAAAAAAAACTTCGGGCCCCAAAATGAAAATTGAATTCTTCGAAACTGAAAAGCCCACGAAGATTGTTTTTAACTAATGATCTTTCAACGAAAACTATATGATTTACCAACGATGAAACGAACAAAAACACTACCAAGTCAACGTCCATTAAAAACGGACTTGATAGACCTCGTCCATCGAGAGGTGGAAAACAAGAGCGGGTGTGCGTGTTGGAGCCAAGAGAGTATGAAATAAGGGACTTAATTTTACGGTTGTATTGTAGAAAACTATGTAACGCGCAATAAATACAAAATTAATGAAACTATTTTAACATAATAAGTACAAAATTAATGAAACTATTTTTAACATCAAATTATATATGAAAATTGGATTGCTAATGGATATTATCTAGGCTGTTACATGACAAAAAAAAATTTCAAGGCCATAAATTAGTTTGGTACTTTGGTTAGAGAAAAAGATAATAATAATTCATGTGTTCTTATTCTTAAAGAGTGTAAGGTGAAGGACCTAAGAGCATCCACAACAAACCAATAAAACTGACAGATCATTGTCACATCAAATTCCAATTTTTTCTTAAAAATGCCTCACTCTTTCCACAACAATAAACCTTCACAAACTTATTAAAAATATTTTATATATATATATATGATTAGGATCATGTGAAAACTATTTTGAAATTGAGAACTTTGAAATCCATTTTAGACCACAAAAAACACTCTCTTTAACAGAAAAAATAAAAAAAATTATAAAACAAAAAAACAACTTGAAAATAAAAAAAAGTAAAAAAACCAAAAAATTTTATTTTTCATCCCGGTTTATAAAAAAAAATTGAAAAAAAATATCGGTTTAACAAAATTATACACATATATATAATACTTATTTTTAAAATTTTATACATGTTTTTTTATATACATATGTACAATTTAAGATATATGATAATGTACATATGTGTACATTACGTAACTAGAGATTAAATGAAATTATACACATGTGTATAATACGAAGTTTTTATTTTATTTTATGAAACCGGAAAGAAATGTAAGAATTTTTTTTTTTACGTTTTTTACGTTTTTGTTATTTTTGTTTTATATTTTTTTTAAATATTTTTTTAGAGGTTTTTTTAGTAGCCCAAAATGATTCTCAAAGTTCTCAATTTTCAAATGGCATAGCCCCTGGCTGGGGTTAAGCTGCCAAGTCAGCTTAGAAAAAATTTTCTTTTCGTTAACTGTCTTAACACATTTTCCATTAGGATTTTAAATTATTATTTAATTCGTTAACTCATTCGTTAAAACGAATTAAACCTTGTTCGTTAACTAATTCGTTACTTTTCGTGATCTGATTCGTTATTCTGGTTTGTTACCTTAACATAGCAAATTGGTGCGTGACGAATCACCTGATTCGTTATCTGGTTCGTTATCCTAGTTCGCTAGCCTAATTCGTTATCCTAACGAATTAGGTGGGTAACGAATCACTTGATTCGTTATCTGATCATAACGAACTGGGGAAACTGATTCGTTATTTGGATATATCGAATTGGTGAACTAATTCATTATCTTGCCATAACGAATTGGTGAATTGATTCGTTACCTTGCCATAACGAATTGGGTTAATTAATTCGTTACTTTCTCCAAACGAATTACACCAATATTATCCAGACTTTGACTTAGAGGTCAAAGTCAAAATCGTCAAGAACACCATTGATGTGATGTAAAACACACATGTTTTCCTAATAGTTTTTATGTTATTTTGTGCTTAAACGTTAACGATTATTTTGTTATTATTGCATTAAATTACATGTTTGTGTATGTGATAGGTTCCATGTTGAAGAGCAAGAAAACGAGTCAAATGGAAAAAGAATCAGCTAAAACGGAGCTCGGATGAAGCCGGTACGCAAAAACGAAGATAAACGAGCTGAAAGTCGAAAAACGTCAGAAAATGTCATGTTCGAGCTACGCGACCAGGTCATACCATTCAAGAAGCATGTGGTAGATTTCAACATGTCCTGAGGCTGCCAAGAATGTTCAAGAATCAGCTACCACGTCTATTTTGTCTTCTAGTGGGCATAGTGGGCTTGTTTTAACCTATTTTATATTAGGAAGGAGGTGTTTAAACATATATATAAACCCTAAAACCCTATGAACGAAATTATTCAAGTTTCCAGCCATCCCACACCTGCTCTAGAGGAGAAACCAAGGAGGACAAGCTTACGGTTACATCTTTTATCCTTCGGTTGTCGGTTTTGACTATTTTAACGTTTGTGAGTTCGTTTTTAGTTTTTAAGCATTCAAACCTTTTGTAATCTGATTTATATGAACATGTTTATCATTTATATCTATTTCATCTATTGTTCATTGATTATGATTGGCTAAACGTGTTAGTTCTACCTAGGTTAGATGAATATTGTTAGGTTTTAATGAGTTTTATGGATTGTTGATCATCGTGGCTTGAATTGTTAATGAAAAGTTTGGTTTAACATTGAATTAGGTTGTGTTTAGTGGCTGTGAATTTATTAGTTATACTCATATACCTCTTGCTTTGATTAATTGAATAGGTTTTAATTGATTTTAGCTTGTTTGAACTCTTTACTTTGTGTCTAGAGATTGTTTACGGGGTGATCAACCGTAGGGTTTAAGTGGGTATATTAATTGATTAGATTCAGCGGATGAACACCTTCGTAGAGACCGAGAGGTGATAGGAAGTAAACTCGTCTCATAGCTTTTGCTTGTTAGAATTAGGATCGCGCGAGAGCGGGTTCGGTTCTTGTCGGGTTTGGGTTTTTGAGCGATTAGTTGGTCTAGTTTAAGTTAAACTAAATTGTTTACGGGGTGATCAACCGTAGGGTTTAAGTGGGTATATTAATTGATTAGATTCAGCGGATGAACACCTTCTTAGAGACCGAGAGGTGATAGGAAGTAAACTCGTCTCATAGCTTTTGCTTGTTAGAATTAGGATCGCGCGAGAGCGGGTTCGGTTCTTGTCGGGTTTGGGTTTTTGAGCGATTAGTTGGTCTAGTTTAAGTTAAACTAAATTGTTCCTCTATCCTTGGTTGCGTAGTATTCGTCTCCATTAGGGTAGTGTGTCGGTGAGTCCGAGAGGAGGGTCGGCATTAGAACACTTTAACATTTCGTTTCCCGGTTTGTTCTTAAAATCAACTAAGTGTAAGCTAGAGTTTGTTAGTGAGACTGAGAGGTGATCTAGCTTCCTTGAGTGAACCTTAGTTGTGTCATCCTAAGGAACCGGTGTCGTGAGAATCCTCAATCCATTAGCTTATTATACCTTCAATATGATTCTTACCTAGGTAGACGTTTTCTCCGATTGCAGTTAAGTTTCTAAGTTTCAAGTTTTTAGTTAAGTTAATTAATTTAGTCAAAGTAAGTTAAGTTAAGTAGTTAATTATATTAAAAATCATTTAGATATTATTAGGTGAGTCTTGGTTAGGGTTAAGTATCATTAACGTTTTCAAGTGTCCTTGTGTTCGATACTCGGACTTCCTTAGGTCTATACTATTAGTGATCGGTACACTTGCTGGTTTTGTATGGTTTCTTTAGGAGTCTTGTTTAATAAATTTAAAGCTTAGTTGTGAGAGCATCATTATACACACATCAACCATATAGTCAATATATCTTAGATCTGCAATTAAACCTTCGTTTCTTAACCACATAACACGATTTATGTATCAATGGATTCGGAATTACAGCGCCTACAAACCCTAACCCCTTGTTCGTCCAAATATTCATGTTTATGGGGTGCGATTTAGGCATATATGTCACGAGTTCTTTAGGTTGGCAAATTACCCTATCAATCTTTAATGGTTTTCAGCAAGAATCATCACGTTTGATTCGTTTTTACCATATGTATACGAATCTAAGATTACCTAAATGAATCCGGACCTAAATGAATGATTTCTAGTTATAAACGTACCTTAAATGAGCCGGTACACGAACACGAGCTGGTATTGATGTAGGTTCGGTTCGTTACAACGTTTTAGAACCAATGGAATCGGGTTTCCACCTTCGGATCTTGGCTCGGGATATTGGATAGTGTTTGTGTGTGTTTTTGATGGTGTAGGCTATGGTGTAGAAATGGATAAAAATGGAAAGGTTTAGGGTTTAAGGGGCATATATACTCCCTTAAGCCCATGGACCTAAGACCCATTCCATCTCTTATTCCATCTTTTAAAATCCAAGCCCATCATCATATAGTTTATTTGTCTAAACCGACACACGACACTTTATTGAATAAACGAAATTTCATTTATTTATTATAATCAAACGTAGGATGTTATAAGTCTTCCCTCCTTAAAGAGGTTTCGTCCCCGAAACCTAACTATTACATAAACAAATTCGGGTAAAACTTGTGCATCTCATCCTCAGCTTCCCAAGTAGCATCTGCACCCTTGCGATGCTTCCATATCACTTTCACTAAAGGTATGACCTTGTGACGAAGTTGCTTCTCCTTGCGGTCAACTATCTCAATCGGTTGCTCGGTGTAATTCAACTGTTCATCAACCTCAATGTCCATTAATGGCACGTGCGACGTGTCATCAGCCAGACATTTTCTCATATGAGAAACATGGAAAGTTGAATGAATTCCTTCTAACTCTTTAGGAAAATCCAGCTTATAAGCCACTTCACCTACTCGATCTAAAATCTTGAACGGTCCAATGTACCTTGGACTTTAGCTTTCCTCTCTTCCTAAAACGAATAATTCCTTTCCAAGGCGAGACCTTGAGCATCACATTGTCACCAACGTTAAACTCAATCGATCGTCGCCGCTTATCAGCATACGACTTCTGTCTGTCTTGAGCGGCTTTCATTCTTGCCTTGATCCGATCGAATTTTGAAGAAGTTTCCTACACAACTTCTAAACTTCCCATCTCCTTCTGACCAATCTCTCCCCAACATACCGGGGTTCTACATCGTCTACTGTAAAGCATCTAAAACGGCGGCATACCAATACTTGAATGGTAGCTGTTATTATAGGAGAACTCTTCTAGATACAGATTATCATCCCAACTTCCTCCAAGATCTAGAACGCAAGCACGTAGCATATCCTCAAGGGTTTGGATCGTCCTTTCAGACTGTCCATCTGTTTGAGGATGATACGCCGAACTGATGTTCAATCTTGTTCCCATGGCTTCATGGAACTTCTTCCAAAACCTCGAAGTAAACCGAGTATCCCTATCGGACACGATCGATAACGGTACTCCATGCTTAGATACAACCTCTTTAATGAACAAGCTTACTAACGTTTCTGACGAGATGGCCTCTCGACAAGCAGAAAGTGAGCACTTTTGGTCAAACGGTCCACTATCACCCAAATGGTATCATGATGCTTAGCTGTACGAGGTAGCTTAGTTATGAAATCCATGGTGATGTGTTCCCATTTCCATTCTGGTATCTCTAGTGGTTGCATATTTCCATAAGGATTCTGGTGCTCTGCTTTTACTTGTAAACAAGTTAAGAACTTACCGACATAATCTACTACATCATTCTTCATTCCTGGCCACCAGTAATCTCTTTTCAAGTCTTGGTACATCTTTGTAGTTCCTGGAAGAATTGAATACCTTGACTTATGAGCTTCATCTAAGATTCGACCTCTGAGATATCCATGGCGTGGAATCCACATACGGTCAAACCTAGTCTTAACACCATGAGTGTTTTTCATCAACTCGTCTTGCTGACCGAAAATCCTTTCTTTCTTCACTAGTCCTTCATCTACCAGAACTTCTGACTGCACTTTGATGATTTCTTCAAAAAGACTTGAATTCATAATCAACCGGTATGACTTCACTGTTGCAAGGACCTCCTCATTCTTACGGCTTAGCACGTCGGTGACCACATTAGCTTTACCAGGTGAGTACTTAATATCGCAGTCGTAATCCTTTATCAATTCTAACCACCTCCTATGCCTCATGTTCAATTCTTTATGCTCGAAGAAGTACTTTAAACTCCTATGATCTGTGTAAATGGTACATTTAGTACCATATAGGTAATGCCTCCATATCTTAAGAGCGTGGACTACTGCTGCTAGTTCTAAATCATGCGTCGGATAAGCACTCTCATGGACTTTCAACTGTCTAGATGCGTAAGCTATTACTTTTCCTCGTTGCATCTACACGCAACCTAGCCCACGATATGAAGCATCAGTACAAACAACCAAATCCTCATCACCATCGGGTAGAGCAAGGATTGGAGCTTGCGTGAGTCTTTTCTTTAATTCCTCAAAAGCTTCTTCTTGAAACTTACCCCAACTGAATACTATCGACTTCCGGGTCACACAGGTCAACGGTGCGGCTATCTTGGAGAAACCTTCTATGAATCTCCAATAGTAACCAGCTACCTAAGAAGCTTCGTATATCAGTCGGATTCTGCGGAGTCTTCCAATTTGTTATTGCCTCGATCTTATATGGGTCCACGGTAATCCCTTCAGGATTAATCACGTGACCTAGGAATTTCACTTCTCGCAACCAGAACGCGCATTTCGAAAACTTAGCATACAACTTCTCTTTCTTCAGAGTCTCCAATACTTCTCTCAGATGCTCGACATGATTAGACTCGCTTTTTGAATAAATCAATATATCATCGATGAAGACGATAACTGACTTATCCAACATCGGCCGATACACCCTGTTCATCATATCCATAAATGCCGCAGGAGCATTTGTTAGACCGAATGACATTACGAGGAACTCGTAGTGTCCATACCGCGTCCGAAACGCTGTCTTAGGAATGTCTGCCTCTTTCACTTACAATTGGTGATAGCCTGATCTGAGATCTATTCATGAGAACCAACTTGATCCTGGTAGTTGGTCAGACAGATCATCAATCCTTGGCAAAGGATATCTATTATTTACCGTAAGCTTGTTCAACTCGCGATAGTCTATGCACATTCTCATACTTCCATCCTTCTTCTTCACGAATAACACTGGTGCGCCCCACGGGAAAACACTTGGTCTTATGAAACCTTTGTCGAGGAGTTCTTGCAGTTGGGACATCAATTCTTTCATCTCAGACGACGCTAGACGGTAAGGCGCTTTCGCGACGGGCTGGGCTCTTGGTACTAAATCTATCGGGAATTCTATCTCTCGCTCCGGTGGCAACCCCGGAAGATCCTCAGGGAATACTTCTGGGTAGTCGCGCACGATGGGAACATCTTTCATTTCTTTCGTCTCGGTCGTAGCGTTGATAACATACGCCAGGTAGGCACCACACCCTCGCCTTAATAAACCCTCGGCTTTTATCATCGAAATGACATAAAACCCAGAACCTTCCTCATCACCATAGACCGTCACCGCACTACCATCCAAGGACTTTAACCTTATTATCCTACTCTTACACACTATCTGAGCCTCATACTCAGATAATCAATCCATTCCCAAAACCACATCGAACCCTCCTAAGGTCATAACGTACAAAGTAAAAGGGAACTCATGTCCCTCTAACTCTATCTTACAGTCCTTAACCATACTCATTATTTTAACCGAGGTGTCACTAGAGGTTTCTACTATAAAGGTTTCATACACTCGGCAATATTTCATTTTAGCTAATTTACTAAATGGGGTGGCAACAAAACTTTTGTTCGCACCCGAATCAAATAATACTGAAACATATATATCGTTTACTAAAAACGTACCTATGACAACATCTGTAATCTCCTTGGCTTGTTCCTGGGTTAACATGTAAGCTCTGGTCCTCGGCCTAGTCTGATCGGAATCATTCTTTCCACTCCCTCCGGCTCCACTATCGGTGCATTCCTTGGCAAAATGGCCCGGCATACCGCACTTGTAACATGCGGGTTTTGCAGTACAATTAGGAGCATAATGCCCCACCTTTCCACACTTATAACAGACATTCGAACCAAGCCTACACTTTCCTCCGTGAGCCTTACCAAACTTATGACAAACATCAGATCCCTTACCCCACTTGCATTCTCCCCTGTGCATCTTTCCACAAGTCTTACACGACCTCTTCTCCCAAACTCTCGGCTGCTTGTTCTTAGGGTTCCACAATTGAGTACCAGGTCGCTTAGCATGATTGACCCACTTCTTATCTTTCTTCTCTTCTTCTACCACAACATTATCCACAACCAGGTCTTCATAAACCATCTCTGGGAGTTCGACAGCAGAGCCAAAGGTAGCAGGTTTATTTGCCCTGACCAACGTGCGGACCTTATGTGGCAATCCCCTCACATAACACTTGATTCTCTTAGCCTTAGTGTTAACCATATCGGGTACCAACCTAGACATTCGGTTGAACTCTGTGGTGTACTCATGATGCGTCATCGTTCCAGCTTTCAAGTTCAGGAACTCCATCTCCGCCCTCTCAACTTCTGCGTTAGCACAGAATCTATTCATTACCAACTATTTCAGATTTTCCCACTTCATTGCCTTAATCTCCTCCCGACTCTTCCTCTGCTCAACCGACTCCCACCAGTACATTGCCTCATCGCCAAACGATTGGGTAGCATATCCCACGGCTTGATCAGGACGGCACTCGCTAATGCGGATAACCTTGTCCATAGTGGTTATCCATTGGAGAGCAGCGATTGCATCTCCCAAACAGGTCAGCTTCGGCGGGTCGCAACCTTTAAATGACTTGTAGTTGCACCCACCTCGGCCTTTCCTCATATCATCAACTTTCACAGATTTAACCACACTCGAGGCCTCTGTCTCCCTTTCATCATCTTTCTTACCATATCCTTCTGCCCTTTCAGTGGTTCTTTCACGGCCTCCAGCAGACCCTTCAGGATTCAAGCTCTTCACAGCAGTGGCTACAGCTTGAATAATAGCTACTTGAGTTGCAGGGTCAAGTTGAAACCCTTCATTTGTTGCCTGGGTTTTGCCCAGTTGTGCTTCCTTCATCTCCTGTGTTGGAAGCTGTTTCTACTGAAGGTTGCTGGACACGACGAGGCTTGCCACGACGTCCAGTGCGGCCTCCTGCTCCAACAACTGCTCTAGATCCAGCCATCGTATTCTGGACGGGAAAACACAAACGTCATCACTTCAAGGAACTATTTAGTACAAGGATAGTAAGGCTAACAGGTAATAACAGTGGCCAGCTGATTAGCTTCACGTTACTTTCCGTGTCCTATACACTTCCCCTTATGAGTCTACTTGTGCAGGTTCTACTCTTAAACAATTAATCAATCAAACAATCAAGAATTCATATCCCTACATACAAATATCCTTTCTTTAGCAGTTAAGCTAACATTAACATTCATTATTTAACCACACATTTTACCTTTACTAAGCTTGCTTGAGTGACACATGACATTCTCGTACTGGCATATTCTTTCTTTTCTTACTTCAATCACATTCTCTGTTCGAGTCTAAGCATGTAGGATGCTTATATCTCTCGAACTTTGCTCTGATACCAACTTGTAAGGCCCCGTTACCGGTGCCCTGCTTTGGACGTTGGATTTACTCATAAACACATTTCTAAATATCAGAGTTAATTAAAACTTTACGCGGAATATAAAACTATCATAAAACATTACATATCAATTCATAAAAATGTCTTAAAACATTCTTTGTCTTTCAATATTAAAACATTAAACATAAAATAACTTGCGTCTTCAGATGCCCGACTCTTATTCTTCTGCCATGTGTCCCCACTCAAGCCAGCTGTCTCATCCTACTCACATGCGTGCATACTAAAAGTCAGTTGTGCTGAGTGAGTTCTAGTTAATCATACATCATACAATACATACGCTTACCTTCAATCATGCATCCGAATATACATAATAATTACTTTACTAATTTTCTTTCATTTCATACTTTCATACATACGCACATAATTTATTACTTTCATACTTTATAATTACTGTCCATTCTATCTCAGATATTATTAGGGTATGATCCCTCTGTCCTTGTCTATCTCAGATATTATTAGAGCCGGATCCATTTCTTTTCTATCTCAGATATTATAAGGGTCTGATCCCTTTCTTCTCTATCTCAGATATTATTAGGGTCTGATCCCTTTCTTCTCTATCTCAGATATTATTAGGGTTTGATCCCTTTCTTCTTTATCTCATATATTATTAGGGTCTGATCCCTTACCTTTTCATCTTCGTACATACTGTTTTTACATACCTGTAACATACATATACTTTCTTTCATCATTCATACATATTCATATGTTGTACATATATATATATCATACACATTCATCCATTGTATACATACCTCCCTTGTAAATACGTGCAATATCCGAAGATCGTTCACGTACCGACAAGTTTTCGTTCACATTCAAGATATAAATAATTAACATATAAGTCATACATGGCATACACTTACCATTTAAGGTAAGTTTATTAACTATCACATCGAGTATGCACACAGCCCCGAAAACATAACAAGGAAATGGGGCTAGAAACTCACCTGAATGCGGTTACGTTCACCGTTAATGGTAATCCCTTTATTTAGTTGTGCACGGCTGACTGTATAACAATTATGCGTATTAATTACTATCACTTTCCATAACGTATATCTAGTTTAATTATAGCCCTCAACGAATGGGGGTCCGTGGGCAGCGCCCCTGGCAGCGGGGTTCTAGGGGCGGCAGCCCCTAGCGGGGTCCAAGGGGCAGAGCCCCTGGCTGGGGTTAAGCCGCCAAGTAATCTTGGAAAAATTTTATTTTCGTTAACTGTCTTAACACATTTTTCATTAGGATTTTAAATTATTATTTAATTCGTTAACTCATTCTCTAAAACGAATTAAGCCTGATTCGTTACTTTTCGTGATCTGATTCGTTACCTTAACATAGCAAATTGGTGCGTGATGAATCACCTAATTCGTTATCCTAGTTCGCTAGCCTAATTCGTTATCCTAACGAATTGGGTGGGTAACGAATCACTTGATTCGTTATATGATCATAACGAACTGGGGAAAATGATTCGTTATATGGACATAACGAATTAGTGAACTAATTCGTTATCTTGCCATAACGAATTGGTGAACTGATTCGTTACCTTGCCATAACGAATTGGGTTAATTAATTCGTTACTTTCTCCTAACGAATTACACCAATATTATCCAGACTTTGACTCAGAGGTCAAAGTCAAAATCGTCAAGAACACCATATAGTCAACATATCTTAGATCTGCAATTAAACCTTCGTTTCTCAACCAAATAACACGATTTAGGTATCAATGGATTTGGAATTACAGCACCTACAAACCTAACCCTTTGTTCGTCCAAATATTCATGTTTATGGGGTGCGATTTAGGCATATATGTCACGGGTTCTTTAGGTTGGCAAATTACCCTATCAATCTTTAATGGTTTTCAGCAAGATTCATCACGTTTGATTCATTTTTACCATATGTATACAGATCTAAGATTACCTAAATGAATCCGGACCTAAATGAATGATTTCTAGTTATAAACGGACCTTAAACGAGCCGGTTCACAAACTGATATTGATGTAGGTTCGGTTCGTTACAACGTTCTAGCACCAACGGAATCGGGTTTCCACCTTTTGATTTTGGTTCGGGATATTGGATAGTGTTTGTGTGTGTTTTTGATGGTGTAGGCTATGGTGTAGAGATAGATAAAAATGGAAAGGTTTAAGGTTTAAGGGGTATATATACTCCCTTAAGCCCATGAACCTAAGGCCCATTCCATCTCTTATTCCATCTTTTAAAGTCCAAGCCCATCATCATATAGTTTATTTGTCTAAACCGACACACGACACTTTATTGAATAAACGAAATTTCATTTATTTATTATAATCAAACGTAGGATATTACAATATATAACAAAAAATTAAAATATAATAAAACGATTTGTTTCATTTCATATGAATGTAATTCACAGGAAAATGACAAATGCATACTAACCTTAACGTAATTGTTCAAATTACAGTGATTATTCTGAGTTAGTAGAATATTGTAATATTTAAAGTTGAATAAAATGAAGGTAATGATTCTTATTTAAAATAATTCAAAATTTTGAATAAAGAATGTATAAGTTTTAAATACTAATATCGTGTTATTACTTATTAGTTAATATTATGGAAAGTTGTTTGAATACTTAATTAATCGATATGTATATTTTAACAACTTATGGAGAAAAATGAGAAAGAAGAAGAAGCAAAGATTTCTGATTTTATGAAAGCATGGTAAATGAATTTTAACCTGATTAACTATTTTTTTACAATTAATAAGTAAATGGAATATCCTTGAAATGTAATGAGGAACATGATCATTACAAATAAGAAAAATAACAAATATTTCTATTGAGTTACATTATAATTAAGGTGTGAATCTTAATGAATTTTTAAAACATCTTTGAATAACAAATGTTATAATTGTTATTTTTTAAAAATTTTGCTCATAGTTTTATCATTTTGAATATAAACTATAATAAACACTTTTATTATGTAATAACCAAAAGAAAACACTAACATAACCTCAATTCGTTATATTTGTATAAAAATAAAATTAATAAGTTAATATAATATTAAAATTATGTAAAAACCTAAAAAAAACGATATTATATGAATCTAGGTTTCTATATCCCAAATAAAATTTTATAGAAAGCGAAAATAGTGTGATTGAAACGGATTTTTTGGTTTAATTTTTTGAATTTGAATGCTTTTAATTAAGTAATGTTTATTATAAGACATATTAAATTAAATGTATTTAAATGTATAAAAACGTATAAATCAAGTCATAAAATATATGTTTTGAAACATTTTGGTATGAGTTATGGAAGAAAATATTGAAAGCTAAATATTAATTTTTTTATGAGTTAAGTGCTATTTTAGTACATGTGGTTTGGCAAACTACAAAACTTTAGTACATATTCTTTATTTTGTGCAATCTACCTCAGTTTCAAAATACTTGTATTTTTAGTACTTTTTTTCTAACCCCGTCTATTTTTTCCGTTAAGTCAGAGATAATATGATAAATTCGTTATTTTCTTTGTTTGTTTCTTTTCTTTTAAACGTTTATATCTTGGAAACCCTAAATCCACAAATCATAACATCAAAGTCCAAATCCTAAATTCTCAAACCCTTTCTCCATATCATCATAAGGTTTGAATTTTCATGATATTGCTAAAACCCTTTATATTACACAAAAAGTCAAAGCATTAATTAAAACTAAACACCAAGATTTATGTAATAGGTATTCCCCGTGTATGCAATATTTTTATAAAATGTTCGGAGAAAATTAAAAAAATACACATTTTCCTGGTTTAAATGCATATGAGAAAATTTTAAATCAAAATCTGAAGCCAATCTTATATAAAAATATTATGCACTATTGCTCGAATATCAGTTTAAAAACAATTTGTAGTTTATTACCATACAAATACAAATTCTTAGACAATAATACGCATTTATTTTATTTAATTTGCAATTACATGTGACTTGAAAATTTTATTCTAACAGACCTGCACATTTTCACCATTAATGTTAATAAATGAATTGATTGGAATTTACCTTTTATAAAAATAAACTTGAATTTATATATTGAAATTGCTTAAAGTTAAGGGACCATATATTGAAAATAGATTGAAAAAAGATGAGGAAAGCTATGAGATTGACAAGTGTCAAAGTTAAGTAGTCTTTTATTAAAGTAGATAGATATGTTTGGAGCTTTGGGCCGACTGGATGCTTAGATGTCGGGCAGATGGCTGACTTGGGCTTGCATATTGAAGACGGGTTGTGCCCAATTTACGACTTGACCAGCTTGGTTATATGCACGGGTCATATTTGTTATGGGTCACCCGGTTATCATGTCAAAGTCGTTTGTTAGAGCTAATGCATTTAAGTAGGAAAAGAAATAGGAAACACAACACGAGGATGTGATCAAGTTATTGTCCTAAATGATAATTATACCCCACTACAATCGTTGACGGGTTAGATGACTAAGAGCATTTTCTGACCTACTCAAGTCTAGAGGGTGAAGGTGATGAATGAACCGACAAAACTTTCTCACAAATACAATTTGCATTGTGATTCTAGGAAGAAGAAGAATGGAACAGGATGTGTGAAAATTAAAGCCAGGGATCTCTATTTACTATTTATTTATAGGCATGAAGTTCTTAGAGGTGTAAACAAATTATGAAGAGTTGCAAAGGTTTACATATAACCAGATTTAACTACCAAAAGTGTTAGAAAATGTTTGTTGAATGAACCCAACATTGACCAACACCAAAACCTTGAAGCTTGCAAACCCGGCATTGACCAACGTTGGTTGGGCGTTGGCCAACACCTATTGTTGGTCTACGCACAGGTTAAGATTCTAACGATCTGACCCGCAAATGTTTTGGCTTGGAACTATTTATTAGAGAATATTCTATAATATATTATTAGAGTTTTAGTATTGTAGTGTTACCATGATTAGGAGATTGTATTTGAATATGTTTTCTTGTATTTATCTTATTGTACTCTTCTATATATAGTTGATCAATAATACATGACACCTTACGGGGTTTTCATTATTCTACACTATTAACTAAGGTTATGTTTTGCGTATCGGGACTTGATATGGCTTTTGGTAAAGAGTATATTAAAAAGATTATGCTGGGTGAATTCTTTATTAGTATAGTCCATATATATTTTCAAAGTACAAGTTAAGTTGTGATAGGATTGTCTTTGCTTGTAGATTTACTTGTTTTTCTTTGATTAAAATGATCACATAGGCGTCAAAGTGTTGGTATTACAGGGGCTAAGTGTTGGCCTTAACTCTAGAAATTTAGTGGTGCTAATGATATGAATGTTTTCGAGTGACTCTTTCTTGATCAGAAAGATAGACCAAAATGTTATCTCCTACTCTCTTGAGCAATTACTTTTTCGAAACAGAAATAAAAGAAAAATACAATAAGTTGTAATGACTTGAAAACTCGGTCTATATTTAAACCGACATGAAACATAAAAATGATATGAAAAGACAAAAATACCCTCAACTAGAAGATTTAATTAAAAATAATTGTCCACTCCAAGGACCAAACACATTAATAGTTGTTAAACGTTGGGAACCTAATATGTGACTTTATTTTAAGAAAATGACAAACATGGTAATATGAACACACCGTAATGATCATTCGTGCAATTTTGTTACCCTAAATATAATTATAGTTGTATTGTATTTATTATGTCGAAGCTCGTTTAAATTCATCATCCAAATAGAATTTAATGGAATAAAACGTCTGCAGTAGATGGTTACGAACCTCATAAAAACTAATAGGGTCGTACAGTACCAATATGTGAGTATGAAGTAATTTGTCAATTAATATGGTAATAGTTTTACTACTTGTGTTCAAACTCATTTATTAACAAGCTTCAAGTTAAGTATAAGCTCACTCACGACATATTTAGCTTTGTTTGAAGTGAAGTTTATAATGGGTCCATCTTGAGTAACTAGATTGATCTACACCTTATTTTGGAGCGAGAAACTCTTTTTCAAAGTTTATTATAGGACACGCAATTATTGTATATGCTAAAAGTATAGGTCCTTTTCAAATTCAAATGTGTGGTGTGCCTTTTTGTATTTTGAAAATGGGTTCGAATTTGGCAACACAAAAATAAATTTGATTTGGATTTCTAAATCAAAATTTAAAGGTGGGTTTGATGGATACCTATTATACATATTAATCCATTTTTTTCTAAAATTAATATCGTTAAATTAAACATAAATAAAACTATTGAGAGCATGCGTGAAATCTAAATTTGAAAATCAATCACATTTTAATTTAATCGCTATAAATTAGTTTTTTTATAAAATATTTTTTACTTGATTATACAAGCACAAAATACTTACTATGACATAAGTAATCATATTATATCTAAGTTTGGTCATATCATCTACTCTCGTTGTATAAAAGAACTTAAGAACTGGTTGGCGTGACCCATTCGCATTCATACATGAAATCCAAATCTTGAAACATCACATCTTAGAGCATTCTTAACCCATTCTTTAAAATTGTTAAACTCATATAATTTATGATAAATATTAAGAAAATCATCAAAATCACCTCTCCAATCAATTCCCTATTATATGGATGAGTTATATGGCAACTAAAGTAAAACCCTAAATATAGGGACTCAATTTTGATCCATACCATATAATATATCATCTATCCTTCAATCACCATTCACTATATAACAAGATAAAAAAGAAAAAAGTAATAAAGAATTAATTTATGGATATGAATAGGGAATAGAATGGGAAAGAATTTTAAAAAATGATAGATAAATTTGTGAAATGGTTTTTTTTAGCTAAATTATAAGGAAAAATATATGGAATGGGCTGTGGATGCTCTTAGCCGCTCAAATCAAATTTTACAAACACAAAACCATTCATGTTTCTTAAATAAATCACATCATCTAATTACGGTACGTCATCTATTTATGTCGTATAAAACCATCAACAAGTCTGCATCCACAAACTACCACCTTATCCTTTTATAATAAAAAACCCTTTTACGAGCCAAAAACCATTACCGACCGAGCCCACCATCTCTCTCCTATCCAACTCCGCTCAACAAATTGCAGCTCAGCGTCACA
The DNA here is from genome assembly GCF_021521415.1 of Bidens hawaiensis. NCBI lineage: Eukaryota > Viridiplantae > Streptophyta > Magnoliopsida > Asterales > Asteraceae > Bidens > Bidens hawaiensis. The sequence continues at coordinate 1,286,177 of NW_027491435.1, forward strand.
TCAGTTTCGTCACTCCCAAACACAAAAAACATTAATCTCACTTACCCGGAGAAATTTACCTTTCTACCCCTTAAACTAAAACACATTACAATTACACACCCACCCACCCCTCTCATCGGAATCTATGGTAGGTGTCTACAAGTACAAAACCACATCCTAAATAAACTCAAACTCATCAATTCATATATAACAAACAAGGGTTTAAAGCAATCCCAATTTCAATTCACTTCTCAATTTCCTCGTCACAAATCACCCTCAAATTGTTATTATCAAAATCCTACGGTTAAGTCATCAGAATTCAGGTAATAATCTCTAATTCTCCGCTTAATCTTTCCGATTATTATGTCTTTACCCGATATTTGCTCCGATCTTCGTGGGTTTAAGCTAGATCCGACCCGATCCATTAAATTCGCAGTCCAATTTTACGATCTGATTAATTAGGTCAAACAGTTATCAACTTTATTGCTTTTATAAATGTCTGCTTCATAATTGGTAGTTTTTGATCATGTGGCTCTTTGTTTTTTCTAATAAAGTTATGGTTTTTGATTCGTAATCTGGGTTTTAATTATTATTATTAACTGATTTTGATTCTGTTTATTAATTACAAGCAGGCCTGAGAAGTTATTAGCATGCTTAGTTATTAAGATATGGTGTTGAAGAAGAGGATTTATGATGGAGGATTTCATGGGTTATTGCCTCCCGTGATACCGAAAGCGCCGAGATCTTTAAGGGTAATAATTAGTTTAAATTTTTACATTTGATTTATGAGTGTTTGTTAATGACGAGCGATACGTTTTATATGTTTTGTTTTAATAGAGGCGTGTGGAGAACCGATCGTCTGACGATGGTGAAATTAGCGGTTTTGAGCTGTTAGCGACGGTGGCCGAGAATTTATTACAGGAGCAGGAGAGTGAAAGCTCGACTTCTAGTATTGGTTTGAAAGGAAAGGAACTGATTGGAAATCGTGAACCGATTGAAGTCAAAGTCAACTCTGTGATACCGGATCGTCATGATCCCGCCAGCGGTGCGGAGAGCGAGCTTGTTGCTCAACCTGGTTTGAAAGAATCGCCACATTCCGAGAATGATTCTGGTTCTGATCATGCTTCGATTGTTACGAATTCTGGTTTCGTGAAAAAAGTCAAATCTAGTTTGATAATGGAGACCATTGAAGACGAACCGGATAATATGAATGGTGTTAAGTTTGGTGATAATGGAGATGTAATGCATCCGGAGGCTGTGGAGGAACAAAGTGGAGGGTTGACTTCGGTCAAGATGTACAATGTGAAGGACCGTCTGAAACCATCTGTATATACTGGCGTGTCAAACAAGTCGTGTACTAGTGTACATTTACCCTTATATACGGATAGGGGAAATGTGAATATTAATATTAGAGATGATGATGAAAAGTATTTTTGGTATAATAACCGTAATAACACCAGATTGAGGGCGTTTGGATCGCGATCGCATGCAAGATATAGGAGAATGAGGAAAATGATGCCTGCTAGATACTTCCCAAACAGCACTAGTAAGTGTAGTATTGTAGATTTATATTATTATAGTTTTCGAATTTCGTACAGCATTTAAGTTATTTTTTTTTCCAGGTGGTGGAGTGAAATCATTTTATCATAAAAGGAAGAAGATATACATGAGAGAACGGTTTAAAGCCGATGCTGCAATTAAGAAAAGGAAGTTATTCCATCATAGGTCAAAAGTTTCATATATAAAGGACGGAAGTAACGAAAGCATATCAAATTTAGTGAAATTTAGCATAAAGTCCTTCAGAGTTCCAGAATTGTATGTTGAGGTCCCCGAAACTGCAACCGTAGGTTCACTGAAGGTAATATTTAGATTTAAAAAACTTAAAATTGACTCGTGAATTATTTAATTAAATATGCATTTCTTGATTATGCAAATTGTTTTTTTTTACAGAGAAGTGTGATGGAAGCCGTGAAGGCGGTTTTAAATGGTGAATTACATGTAGGGGTAGTTGTACAAGGAAAGAAAGTTAGAGATGACAACAGGACATTACAACAATCTGGGATTTCACAAAATTGTAACCTTGAAAACCTTGGATTTACATTGGAGTCTATTTCGCCGGAAGCTTCTTCATTTCTTGCGCGGGAAGAATTTCCATCTAGGTACTACATTCTTCATACTTTATTAAATAACTTAGATAGAAATGGAAATTTATTGGTGATGTGTTTCTTGTAGTCCTATTATCGATGGTTGTTTCTCAAATTCTTCTTCGGGTCATCCTCCTCCGGTAACTAGTTTGGACAACGAAATTGAGAAGAATGTTGAAAGTACAACTTTTTCAACTGAAGTTACAACCCAAGAGCCGGTGGAAGACTCGAAGGCTCTTGTGGTTGTTCCACCAGTGAATGCGGAGGCACTCTCGGTTATCCCGCCAAGTGAAAAATCGACCAAAATATATGAGTTTTCACAAAGGAGGGCAAGAAGGCCGTTTTCTGTATCGGAAGTTGAAGCACTTGTTGAAGCTGTTGAAACCCTTGGAGCTGGAAGGTCTGTATATTACTATTTATATAATCAATATATTTATGTTTAGATGATAAATATTGGTTTTAATAAACGTCTAATTGAAATAATGTTTTGCAGATGGCGTGATGTTAAAATGCGTGCTTTTGATGATGCGGACCATCGGACTTATGTTGACTTGAAGGTAATGGGTCAATCGGTTTTGCCCGGTTGAAAAGTTTTCTTTTTAGCTTATTACTTTGATTTGACCTGGTTGACCTTAATCGAGTTATGGATATCTTGATTTCAGGATAAATGGAAAACATTGGTTCACACAGCAAGCATTGCGCCTCAGCAAAGAAGGGGTGAGCCCGTGCCCCAGAATCTTCTAGACCGTGTGTTGGTTGCGCACGCGTACTGGTCTCAGCATCATGCTAAGCAGACCGCAAAGAGCCAGAAGACTTTGGAGGCTCAGATGTAAAGTTAGAGATGATGATGAAAAATGTTAGTGGGGGTGGGTTAGGAATCTTGATACATTTGGTGGGTCTGTAAATTGTTAGGGAGTGGAAATAATAAAGGCAATCTAACATAAAACTGTAAGATTGCTAGTCTGATTTGGTAGGTAGGTTACCTTTGTGTATTTTTGTATATTTCTAATGTTTTTTTTTTTTAATTTCATTTTGACCTTTCAGAATTGCCTGGATTAGTTTCTGTTTTTTTAACCGCTTACATTTAATAGTGTTAAACATGTATGTAGCGTGAACATGTTGATGTTAACTTAAGAAGATAACAGGATCCAAGATCATGATATCCGGAATAAGTGTTGAGGTTGATTCGGATACCCAACCCTTATTGTAGACGACAGTTTGGCACTTGGTAGTCTGGTTTGGAGGTTTACCCTCATAAAATAAGGCATTTCACTCGGAAAAAAGGTTTTATCCATTTCCAGGAAGCTCATAGCAGGCCAGGACATAAGAAGTCTACTAAAGAAGGCGCTCCAATTTGGGGTTTTCCTTGCCTTAAGTAATACCTTTTGTTTTAAGTGTCTTGTGGAACTCTGTTTCGTTCCATTAGGGACGCGAAGTTGATACCTTCTCCCCTGGCAAGGGTTAAAAAGGCAGAGAAAGCATTTGGAGTTTCATTCCCCTCCGAAACCTACAAGACAATTACAAACACATGTTTAACTACAAACGTATACGGGTTTAATAGGCGTGTAAAGTCGTTTAACACAACACGACATGTTTTAACAACCTGTTTAGTGTTGATCTTGAAAATAATATATAAAAACAATACTTATAAATGATTGGTTTATTTGGTTGTATATAAAATCATGAAATTCTCTATTTTAAAATGTCAAAAAAGGACCCATTTCGGCCCTTTCTAGGCCCACATTTGTTGTGCTCAACAAATATTAGAAGTAGATGGTGACATATTCAATCGTTTAATGATGATTGGTTAAAGTTTAATATAAAATAATTCACACTATGGAACCTTTTTTTTTATAAATGTGGGAACACTTATTGGAGCTCACTTGATAACTATCAATAATATTTTAATAAACACAAGGTTTATATTTGTATATAGATAAAGTAGTACGTATAAACTTTGGTTAATCATGTGACACATAAGGGACATTTTTATTTATTTAAATTATCTCCTTTCGTCTTTTTATATTAATAAATGGTAAATATTGATCGGATCGAAGATCACAAATGATGTGAATTTATACCTATAAATCTTCTTATTTATTAATTCAATCGTTTACATATTTTATTTTAAGTCTGTTATTAGAAAATAAAATCTAACTTTTAAGTGGGATATTTCGATAATAAAACAGATGTATGTATCAATTTGCAAATAGTTTTTGAATAAGAAATTCATTTATAAACTTATCACAATCAATTATTCACTTAAACGGTCATGAATACATAAAATGCATTTGTCTTTGCATGTGTATCATACTTCGTTAACAAAAGAAGCGACTTAAATGCACGTGATACTCTATGAAATGTGACGATAACCTGTGTATGATATTATATGAAATTTAACAATAAAGATTTAATCAAATAAATTGTTTTATATGAAATTGTTTGTTTGAGTTACTTATTTAATAAATAAAATAAATTTAACACATGTAAAACAGTGATGTTTTTAGTTGCTATAGCGATTACAATTTACAAGTGACACTGACTGATGATAATGTGATTACGGTTATGATGGTAGTTCGTGATTGTTAAGAAATTCGAGTATTATTGAAGAAACACTAAGTGAACCCTGGGCAGATTATAGATAATCTGGGGTTTAAGTAATGTTTCCCACGAGGATGAGGTCCAGCAAAGAAGGTTGTTCTTCAAGGGACCTGCAAAACAGACACCGTAAGCTCGTCACTGAGAAGGGGGGGTTCCTCCTTGTGACCACCCTCCGGCGTGAGAATCAGACTAGATTGCTCTGAATATAAGTGTATATTAAGAGATTGCTAGATAAGATTAAGATATCAGATGATGTCCTTACCATTCCAAGGTGTTGGAGTATTTATAGCCGAAGGTAGGTTTCCTAGAAGGTACAGCCGGCTAAATAGTATTCATGTTCTACCAACAGTGGACTGAGCACAGGCCATGCTGGTTGGTGAATAGGCTACGGCCAACAGTAAAGGTCGGCTGTATACTGTTCCTTTACTGCCGGCTACGCACTGTTCCACCAACTGTAGGCTGCGCACGTCCCATCGTAAGGGTTGGTGAGTAGGCAGCGGCTAATAGTGACAAACAGTACTAGAGGGTGCTCCTCCTCGTATTGTTGTCGGTGAGCTGTCACCCTGTGATTGGTTCATGGGCTGCTTTTGTCAAATTGTCTGTTCCGCCCATACCTTAGTAGGTATAGTACGAAAGACCTTCCAGAAGCATACGGACTGGCTCATTTAGGCGGGAGTATTCCCGCCTTGCTCATTCCTTCATGTGACTACTGAAGTAGCGAATGCCTTGTGCGTGTGGCCTTGCTGTTAGTGCGGGTAGCCTTCCCTGATGGCTTGTATCCGCAGCTGCGGGAACAGGCGGGGTACTTCGCCATTGGGAGGCTTTCCCTGCGGGTACAGCTGGCGTACTGCGCGTAAGGTTCTCTGAGCATGGTGGGTCCTGCTGGAGCAGTTGGTCATTGCGCAGACGTCCCTATTCAAGGTGAGTCTTGCGGGTCCAACTGGGCTCTGCTGGGACCTACCTCTTCAAGTCCCCCCAGTCCAATGTTCTTCTCATGAATTATTAATAAGTGAGGTGAACTTTTGGACTTAGCAAGGGGTTTTTGAAAAGGGTTTAGTTTTTAGGTTTTCCGTGGTGATTCTTCCCGCGGTTTTCCTGATGTCACGCAGAAATTCCCGACTTCTCTGCTTGATCTTTGGGTGTGAAGCGGGTAGGTTTGTAACCTCCTCGTACGTCAGGAGCGTTGAGTCCCATTTGTGTGGATTCTCCGTGGGGTTTTGGTAGTTTTCAACATACTGATCAATTATGCTAAAACCACCAATCCCATCATGGAGTTTCGAACAATATAGTTCTCGACGTTCCCGTCATGCGGGGATGTTATTCCCGTTTCCGCCAGCATGGCCCAGAAGATCCTTCTTGGTTTGAATTCCCTGCAGAGTGCTAAGTATGTGAAGGGTTTTGCCTTGACACTGTACCCACACTTGTCTTACGGTTACTTTACTTCCAAGGTATTCCTGGCGTCAATTCCCTGCGGGTGCTAAGTATGTGAAGGGTTTTGCCTTAACACTGTACCCGCATCCGTCTTACGGTTACTTGGTTGCCGAGGAATTCTTGGCTTCAATTCCTTGCAGGTGCTAAGTATGTGAAGGGTTTTGCCTTAACACTGTACCCGCACCTGTCTTACAGTTACTTGGTTGCCAAGGTAAGGGGTATTTTCCCGCTTACTTTTGAATCTTTTTGAATTTTGAATTTTGAAATTCGAAGAGTTGGTGGAAGGATAAGAACAGTCCAAACCTCTGACACGTCGTGCGACGGTTTCTTCTGACTGTGTCAGTACGTGCAGGAAGTTATGGTGACGTGACAGTACATGGTCATTCCAGACGCTTTTTCAGGCGCGTGGGCGCGATTTTTCGGGCGCGTGGCCGCGAAATTAATGGTATGCGTCCTATCAACAGCTGTTGCCAGCTTGCTTTTTGCCACGTGTCATAGTTTCATTGCACCTTCGATTTCTCTCTCTTCCGCATTAAATGCATCGCATTAATTGCGATTAGTATATAAAGGGCGAGAGGGTTCTTTGTAATCCACACTTTTACTCTTCTCTTCATCTTCTAAGCGATTTCCGGCGAATACTCACCTTTTCAGGCAAGCATTCTCCCGAAATCGTTTTCTTCTTTCTTTTGCAAGATGTCGTCTCGTGATCTCGATTCTACAGCCGATGACAAGAGTACTGCTGGCGAGTGCCAGTGTGCTCTGCCTGGCGATCTGTATCATTACATCGTCAGGAAGTTCATGCTCGAGTCTCTCGAGCCTGAGTTTCCTGAACCCCACCAGACGGTGTATGATGCCCCCAGAGGCAAGATCGGGGTTTATGCTGCATTCTTTGTTTGTGGGAATCTTAGGTTCCCATTGACAAAGTTTCTTTACCGTGTCCTCGAGAGGCACGGTGTGCACCTGACCGAGGTGCACCCGATGGCGATTGCCAAGATTCGGCACTTCGAGTGGGTGTGCCGGATTCTGGGCATTGAGCCTTATGTTGACCGCCTGATAACCTTCTACACTTGGAGGTGCATCCAGGGGTGGTATACATTGATAACCCGGATTAAGGGTTTAAAGATCTGCGCGACTGAGCGCAGTCTTCGCTCGTGGAAGCGGGAGTTCTTCTTCATATCCACTCGCGCCATCCCCATTGCCATGAAATTCAAGAACGGGCAAGCACTTCCCAGCCTTCACGCCTCCAACTACGAGGAGGCGGAATGGTTTTCGAAGATATCCCGAGTCCAATCTCCGGTTTACCGGTTTGCGGAGTCCGGGATGGTGATGCTGGGGATGAGCCGGGTGTGGAAGGCTGCGGATGCGCATAAGATCCCAATCGTCCTCGAATACGGTTTGAACTCTGTTCCTTACGGTATGCTTCGTGTCTTTTTTGTTGATTTAGAATCTCTTCCAACTTTTTTCCTGTTTATTTCAGAGGGGAACGACTTGCAGTCGCTCCTGAACCCGCGGGAGGCTGACGGTCCCGCTCGGATGGGTACTCGCGCTCTAGACGAGAACGAGTTGCCCATCCTAGAACAAACGGCGGATCGGTTCGTGGAGGTCTATCCGCAAGGCCATGAGATCCTTAGCGCCCGGCAGCCAGGTAAGGCGCTATTCGACCCTCGACCCCTTAATGTTGAAACCTCTGCTGGAATTCCTCTAATCGTATGTTCTGATGAGGAATCCGCAGATGGTCCTCCGTTGGTGCGGAAGAAGAAGGCTGCCTGCGGGAAGGGGAAGGAGAAGGTTGCCTCCACTGCCGATCCAGCGCCTCGGTCTGATTCGGAGACCGAGAGCGAAGAGGTGGCGGGGAATCCCGGTGGTGATAAGATCACCATTCCGGAGGCTGTGACAACTGTCGCCGCTGGAGAGCCCAAGAAGACGACGGTGACCGGCGCAAAGAGGCCGGCTCCATCGGGTTCGTCCCCGCCTCTCCGTACCTTTAGGCTCAAGAAAACCCGTAAGTACGAACTTCTTTTATCTTTAGCTTCATAGTTTAATATCGTTAACACTTATCTTCTTTGTGCAGGCGTGGATGTTGACGCATTCCAGGGTGGAGCGCAGAGGAGTATCTCCCCGCCAATGACGGTAGGCCCGGTCAGCCTACCTGAGGCGACGACCCAGGCGCCTGCGCCTGCTTCCGCTGGTTCAGTTGCTCACTCCTTTGAGCCGACTGTTCCAGCTGTGATGACGTCACCGCCGGCTGTTAGTGCTATTTTTACAGCATCTTTCACCGAGCCGGCGGTTACTATTGCTGCGGATTCTGCAGCGGCGGCCGCGGCGGCCGCTACCATGCCTCCTCCGTCATCGGCAACGACGGCCGATCCTTCAGGTATGCATGGGGCGTATCGCCAACCTCTGCCACCTTCCCATCTGCCTGACCTCTTGGATGGATTTCCCTTGGGTTCAGGTGATGGGTTCGGCGGCTATCGGCCTGTTATTGACCCTACAGGTGCGTAGGGTTCTTTTGGCCTATTTTATATTTTTCAATCATCTTTTCCTAACTGCTCTTTGTTTTTTGCAGTGTCGGATTCCAATGAAGTGTATGTTCCACGATGGAACATTCGCCGAGGAACAACCCTTCGCACCCCTGTGGAGTGCGTGGAGTGGGCTCGTCACGCTGCTCCTAGTGGTGCGTTGGGGGAAGCCATGGCTAGCTACCAGGAGGGTAGGCTAAGCAATGAGCTTCGGGTTCTCCTGGCCCGGATGCAGCCGCGCGTCGAGCTGCTTTGTCGTGAAAACGACAAGTTAAAAGCAGCTCGCATTCAGGAAGTAGCTCAGGCGCGGGCTGTCCGGGAGGAGAATAGGAGGCTCTCCGCCGCGGCTGCGGAGAAGGAGAAGGCGTTCAAGGCCCTTGAAGTTGAGGTTCAGGCCCGTCTCGAGGCTCGCTCCAAGGCTGCCCAAGCTGTTAATGAACAGCTTCGGCTGGCTAAGGAGACTGCTAGGAACGCAACTGAAAGGGCCACCAAGGCTGAAGCTGTTGCCGAGCCTCTACGCGTGGAGAATGAAGAGCTTAAGGCCAAATTAGAGGCTCTCCAGTAGGCTCAAGATGCCTTGGCGATGGAAGACGCCAAAAAGCTCCAGGAGATCTTGGACCAGAGGGGGGTGCTTGACCATACTGAGCGGAAGCTAAAGGGCGTCGAAGAGGCTGCGGCTAAAGAAGTGTTGCTTGCCAACCTCAACAAGAGTGAAGCCGAACGCGCCCGTAACGAAGCTCAAGCTGCCCTCCAAGAAGCTCTGGTTGCCAAGGAATGGCTTCTTCGAGAAGCGTTGTCTCAGGTATTGTTTTCATTTCTTTACGCTTTTCTGTGTAAATAGAAAAAGGTTTTGACACTTGTATATTTTCTTGTAGGTTGTGCATCGGGTCTTCTCAGAGACGTCTTATGACGATGCTATGAGCGCAGCCCTCAACGCTTCTCATGAGGATGGGGAAAAGGCCGGCTTCCTGCTTGGTCTAGGGTTCGTTGAGAAAGGCATCCCGCCTTCCAACTTCCCTTTGTACGATGTGGATACTGAAGCTATTTACGACCAAGCAGTGAACCAGTATGCCGCCTTCCCGCATCCTGTGGTGGAGAAGGTGAACGAAGTCGCTGCTGCTGATGATGGGCTAGCTATTCTTAAAGCCTTCCTTGAACCACCACGCTCTACTGATGGAGCGGGTCCAAGTGGAAGTGGTCCTGAAGCCTGATTCTGAAGATCCCTTTCCACCATTAGCGTATATTTTTTCTTTTGTATAGCTATCTTTGTAATATTTGAATTTGATGAAATAAAGATTGTGTTTGTTCTTTGCCTTGTTTATTTTACGCATGTTTTGATCTAACTTAGTAATTTCTTTAGTACTTAGATAAGTTAACTTTTTAACGTGGTAAATTATAAGTTTGTTTCGCTTCCTCTTTCATGATTGTGCGGGTATGACCGTCACTTACACTTAGTAGGATGGCTTAACTTTACTTATATCTGACCTGCGTGGAAGTTTTCCTCATCTTTTCCTTTGAAATTTTCTAAGTGTTCAGAATAAGTTAACCTTTGAATGTGGTAGATGATAGGTTGAAGTTTTGCTTCCTTGTTCGTGATTGTGCGGGTAAGACCGTCACTTGCACTTACAAGGATGGCTAAACTTTACTTACATCTGACCTGCGTGTAGGTTTTCCTTATTTTTAGCGTTGTGTTTATGCGGATTTTGCCGCCTTCCACACGTAACGACTTACTTCTTCCCCCATTTATGCGGTGAATACCGGCACCAGTGTGGGGAGTTCATAAGTATAAAGGTAAGGCTATCAACACATTGTGAAAGGAGAATCATTTCCATTAGAAGTGGCTCTAGGCCTTTTCTTTACAAGTTTGGAATTGATCTACATATAACATTTGCGTAATTGAGCTCCATTCCATGTTCTTGGGATGGGAGTGCCATCGAGCCTTTCGAGCCGGTATGCGCCCTTTCCCAGGACTTCTTTGATTATGTATGGCCCTTCCCAGACCGGGGCCAGCTTTCCTGGGCGTTCTTGGTTCGAAGCCTCGTTGTTACGCAGTATGTAGTCTCCTACATTGAAGTTGCAGAGTTTTACCCGCGTGTTGTAGTACTTTTGCATTTGTCGCTTGTAGTTCTCTTCACGCACTGCGGCTAAGTCTCTGCGTTCCTCGGTTAGCATAAGGTCCAACCGTCTTTCCGCATCATTGTCTTCTGGCTGAATCAAGACCCTTGGTGAGGGTAAACCAATTTCGACCGGGACCATGGCTTCAGTGCCATAAGTGAGACTGAACGGGGTTTCTCCCGTACTGGCCTTCTTCAGCGTTCGGTTTGCCCAAAGGACGTGCGGAAGCTCGTCCACCCAGCCGGATCTCTGTTCCAAGAGTCTTTTCTTTATGCCTTCGACGATGCTCTTATTTGCTCTTTCCACATCACCATTACCTTGCGGGTGTGCCACTGAGGTAAAGGTGTGGGTGATTTGAAGTTCTTTCAGCCACTGTTGTAGCTTCTTGTCAGCAAAGTTGGTGCCGTTATCGCTCACCAAATTCTGTGGAAGTCCAAAACGACAAATAATAAATTCCCAAATAAATTTTTTGATATGTTTCGCGGTTGTTTGGGCTAAGGGTTTTGCTTCTATCCATTTGGTGAAGTAGTCGATGGCTACCACTAGGAACTGAACATTTCCTGCTGCTGTAGGAAATGGGCCTGTCACATCGATGGCCCACTTCTGAAATGGCCATGAAGAGGTGACTGGGACAAGTTCATTCTTCGGGCGGTGCGTGTTGGGTGCGTAGAGCTGGCAAGACCTACATTTTCTGATGTATGCCAGCGCATCCGTATGCATCCCCGGCCAAAAGTATCCCGCGTTGTTTAGCTTAGCTACAACAGCGCGGGGACCTGCGTGTATTCCACAGATGCCTTCGTGTACTTCCCTTAGGAGGTAGTCAGCATCTTGGTTGTCCACGCATCTCAAGAGTGGGCCAAGAAAGTTACGCCTGTAAAGAATGTCATCGATGAGTTGATAATTCAGTGCTTTACAGCGTAGTTTTCTAGCCTGTGCTTTTGACTCTGGCAGTGTACCTGCCGCAAGGTATTTTATTATTGGTGTCATCCACGTTTCTGTGCCTGTTTGGATGACACAAATTTCCTTGTGCGGGACCGAAGGTGTCTCGAGGAGTTCAATGCGGATATCCTTTCCTAAGTGGGTGAAGGCTAATGATGCAAGCTTGCTTAACGCATCCGCAGATTTGTTTTCACTTCGCTTGACGTGTATGACTTTGCACTCGTTGAAATCGCGCATAAGGGATTTTGCTTGTTCGAGGTACAGGGCCATTGTGTCGTTCACGGCCGTGTACGTTCCGTTGATTTGATTGGCTACTAACATGGAATCCACGTGAGCTTCCAAGTTTTTCACTCCCATCTTACGCGCAATTCTCAGCCCAGCCAAGAATGCCTCATACTCGGCTTCGTTATTCGTACTTGGAAAATCCAGTCGAATAGCGTAAGTGTATTCTTGGCCTGCTGGGTTGATTAGTTTCAGCCCTGCGCCTGAACCCTCGTTACTGGCTGCTCCATCAGTGTAGAGTCGCCAGACATCATTGATGTCTTGTGCTGGAGAGGGTTGAGCCTCTTCTTGGCACTCTTTTTCCCGCGATGCAGGCACTTCTGCAATAAAGTCGGCCAGAACCTGGCCTTTTATGGCTGGTCTTGGCTTATACTTTATCGCGTATTCCCCCAACTCAATTGCCCATTTGGCTAGGCGTCCCGATAACTCGGGTTTGCCTAGAACGTTTGCAAGTTTGAAGTTGGAGAGAATGGTGATTGGGTGACCCTGGAAATATCGTCTTAACCTGCGTGAAGCGTGTATAAGTGCTAAGACTAATTTTTCGAGGGTAGAGTACCGGGTTTCTACGTCTGTTAGGATACGACTGACATAATAGATTGGCATCAGGATGCCTTTTCGTTCTACTAGCAAGACTGCCCCTGTTGCTCTATCAGTTGCGGAAAGGTATAGGATTAACTCCTCTCCCGCTTTTGGTGCTGTCATCGTTGGGAGTTCGATCAAGCGTGACCGAATCTCCTGAAAGGCTGCTTCCGCTTCTGGTGTCCAGCGGAAGTGCGTTTTCTTTAAACAGTTTCTCAATGTTGACACGAAGGGAAACGACTTATCCGCGTGGTTTGCCAAAAAGCGATTAAGTGCCACTAGTCGTCCATTCAGTGTCTGAGCCTGTTTGATGGTAGTAGGTGATTCCATTTTGATAATGGCTTCGACCTTCTCAGGGTTCGCTCTGAAGCCATCTTTAGTGACGATGACCCCCAAGAACTTCCCTTCTTCCATTCCAAAGGCACACTTGCTCGGGTTGAGCTTCATGTTTATCTTCCTGAGCGTGTTGAAAGTTTCTTCGATGTCTTTCAACATCGCTTCTGGGTCAGGGCTTTTGATGACCAAGTCATCCATGTAGACTTCCAAGTTCCTCCCAATTTGGGCATGAAACTCTTTGTCCATCAGGCGTTGGTATCTGGACCCGGCATTCTTAAGTCCGAATGGCATCATTTGATAACAAAATATGCCATCGGGCGTCCGAAAAGCGGTTTTGTCCTGATCATCAACGGCCATGTGTATTTGATGGTACCCCTTATACGCGTCCAGGAAGCATTTAAGGCGGAACGGTGCCAACGAATCCACCTTAAGATCAATTTCAGGTAACGGATAACAATCTTTGGGGCATGCTTTGTTCAAATCCTTGAAATCTATGCACATGCGCCATTGTTTGTTATTCTTCGGTACCATAACGGGATTTGCAACCCAAGTTTGATATCTACTAACGCGTACGATGCCTGCGTCAAGGAGTTCCTTGACTTGGGTTCTACACGCGTTAGTTTGTTCTGGCCCCATTACTCTGCGCTTTTGTACGATCGGCGTAACAGCCGGATCGCATTTGAGCTTATGCTCTGCCTTACTTCGGGGTACACCAGTCATGTCAGCGGGTGTCCACGCGAAGATGTCAACGTTTTTTTGTAATAAGCGCTTGAGTAAGGTGCGTGTGGGATCAACAATTGTTGGGCCAATGGTGACGGCCTGGTCAGGGTACTTGCCGTTGAGGGCCCATCTTTCTGGTTCGGTGATGGTTGGTTTAGCCATCTTTGGTTTGGGTTTAGATGAGACAGATGCGATGCATACCTGGGGAATGCCGGTGATCATCGCTACACCCTCAGCTGTTGGCCATCCCATCATGCCGTGGACTGAGGATACCACGGCGTTGAATCTTGCCATCCCGTCTCTCCCGAAGAGAATGTCGTATGTGTGGTGTGGCTTCCTCATCACGACAAAGTCCACATCTTCTGTGCGGGAGTGTTTCCCATCCGTAAGAGTGACGGGGAAAGATAGGATACCCAGGGGTGTGTTTGTGCTGCCATCAAACCCTTCCATCGAGGCGCAGATCGTTTCCAGGCGTTCCTTGTCTTCGTCATCTAGCTTGTCGAAGAACTGCCTGTACATCACCGTTGATGAGGCGCCGTTGTCAGCAAGAGTGCGAGAAGTGATGTAGTGTCCCAGCTGGCTTTTGATGACGATAGGGCCTTCTTTGCTGGGTCCTCCTGGCACTCTCGGGAAGCGCACCTCAGCTTCCTTCCACGCACATGGTTCGGTCGTTCGCCTTTTTCTTCCTCTGACATTACCATGAACCATGTTGATGCTGATGTCAACGGGCTTTCGTCCGTTGCCTCGGTACCGGTTGTCGTTCCTTCCTCCCTTCTTGATTGATGCCACCAGGTGTGCCAGTCTTCCATCCTTGACGAATGCTTCAACAATATCCTTCAAGGATGTACACTCTTCCGTACCATGACCTTTTGTCCCGTGGAAGTCACAGGATTTGCTCTGATCCGCATTAGGTCGCTGCCGGATCATTGGAGCTTTTGGCCATGGTAACTTTTCAGTGGCAAATATCTCCGTGACGCTTTTTGTGAGTGGCGTCCACCGGTGCTTTTGGCTTGAAGGGTGTGTGTGATTTCTTCCGCCAACAAGAGGGTGAGAGCTGGATGAGGTGTCAAAGTTTACCCTTGACTGCCAGATACCTTGCTTCCTCTTTTTGTTCTGCCGGGCGATCCGAACATTGTTCTCTCTTGTCCTCTGCGTGTAGAGGTGTGTACTCTGGGGAAGATCCCTTCCCAGTTGCTTCTCCGTCTCTGCAAAGCGCTTGGCCGCCGTCATGATGGCATCCCATGTTGATGGCATGCCATCCTTACCCGTCAATGTGCGGATAAGCTCTGGGTATTCGGCGCCCTGGATGAAAGCGGCGCGAACAAGATCTTCACTTATGTTGCCGAGACTTAGCTTTTTGGAGTTGAAGCGAGTGATGAAGTCTAGTAAAGATTCATCCTCCTCTCTAACGCAGTTGAGGATCGTCCACTGTTCTTCAGTATATTTCCTCTGCTG
This sequence comes from Bidens hawaiensis, assembly GCF_021521415.1. Taxonomy (NCBI): domain Eukaryota; kingdom Viridiplantae; phylum Streptophyta; class Magnoliopsida; order Asterales; family Asteraceae; genus Bidens; species Bidens hawaiensis. Next base: position 1,301,277 of record NW_027491435.1, read on the forward strand.
GCTGAAGTGCTGGCTGAACTTGTTCTGAAAGTCCGCCCAATCATAAATGTGGTGGACCGGTAAACGGTCGAACCATGCCCTGGCCGCTCCAACCAGAGTCATCTGGAACATATAGCACCACGTGGGTTCCGTCCAGTTACTGACGGTTGCCCCCGCAATGAATCTGTTCAAGTGGTCGTCTGGGTCGGATAGACCATCATAAGTGCCAATGTTGGACATTTGTTTGGCACTTCTCGGGGCGATTGCTTCCGCAATGTCCCTTGCGAATTTTGACTTTCCTGCATTTGTAGCAGTTGGTCTAAAGGTTTTGGAGAAGTCACGCGGGTTTCTCTCCGCGTTTGTTGGTTTAAAAGCTTCCCCAAAATTTCTTTTCGGTTGGAAGTCCGTTTCCTTACGCTTCTCTTTCGCCTTATGGCGAGGGTTTGCGTCGGTATCGGATTCTTCCCTCTCGTCGTCTGAGTACTCGCACTCACTGTTCATATTGAGATGTTGGCGAGTACTGCCGAATTCGTCAGCCTGTTGAACTGAACGCAAGCGTTCATCCAATTCAGCTTGGAACTCTCTCTGACGTGCTTCGGCCCACGCCTTCACTTGATCTAGTGTTTGGCGAGGGACCCTCGTTCGTTTTTCCAACTGGGCATCAGTGAACCCCGGTGGAATATTTACTGCACTTGCCCCGGCTTGGGTAGTCGGGGTAGTGTTCGTAAGATTTGTATAACCGCCGGTGTTCCCCCCAGTTGCTGGGGTTGTGGTTACCGGGGTTTCTTGGTCGATTACTGGCCTTGGGACCGGAGTAACGTTAACCATTTCTTCAGAAATTTCGAAAAAACTAAGAATTAGTTCTAGCTTTTATGCACGGATGGCGCCAATGAAGAAACACTAAGTGAACCCTGGGCAGATTATAGATAATCTGGGGTTTAAGTAATGTTTCCCACGAGGATGAGGTCCAGCAAAGAAGGTTGTTCTTCAAGGGACCTGCAAAACAGACACCGTAAGCTCGTCACTGAGAAGGGGGGGGGTTCCTCCTTGTGACCACCCTCCGGCGTGAGAATCAGACTAGATTGCTCTGAATATAAGTGTATATTAAGAGATTGCTAGATAAGATTGAGATATCAGATGATGTCCTTACCATTCCAAGGTGTTGGAGTATTTATAGCCGAAGGTAGGTTTCCTAGAAGGTACAGCCAGCTAAATAGTATTCCTGTTCTACCAACAGTGGACTGAGCACAGGCCATGCTGGTTGGTGGATAGGCTACGGCCAACAGTAAAGGTCGGCTGTATACTGTTCCTTTACTGCCGGCTACGCACTGTTCCACCAACTGTAGGCTGCGCACGTCCCATCGTAAGGGTTGGTGAGTAGGCAGCGGCTAATAGTGACAAACAGTACTAGAGGGTGCTCCTCCTCGTATTGTTGTCGGTGAGCTGTCACCCTGTGATTGGTTCATGGGCTGCTTTTGTCAAATTGTCTGTTCCGCCCATACCTTAGTAGGTATAGTACGAAAGACCTTCTAGAAGCATACGGACTGGCTCATTTAGGCGGGAGTATTCCCGCCTTGCTCATTCCTTCAAGTGACTACTGAAGTAGCGAATGCCTTGTGCGTGTGGCCTTGCTGTTAGTGCGGGTAGCCTTCCCTGATGGCTTGTATCCGCAGCTGCGGGAACAGGCGGGGTACTTCGCCATTGGGAGGCTTTCCCTGCGGGTACAGCTGGCGTACTGCGCGTAAGGTTCTCTGAGCATGGTGGGTCCTGCTGGAGCAGTTGGTCATTGCGCAGACGTCCCTATTCAAGGTGAGTCTTGCGGGTCCAACTGGGCTCTGCTGGGACCTACCTCTTCAATTATGTAACATAAGCTATCACATCATAAGCCATCATAGTTACTAGACATACACCATCATTTGTATTTCTTATTTGAGAAACATATAATAGTTATTACACATATCACATCATTTTAGTTTCATATAGATCTATGTTATTCCAAATCAATCTTGGTATACTAAAATGTCTAAACTTATTTAAACTACCAAAAACTTCAATTAATGATACAATTATCTATTTATTCTAATAAAAGCCTATCAATTTTGCCACTTGTCAACACCATAACCCTCCTCACCTTTTTTTCAATCAGTTTTCATATATGGTTCTTATCTTTAAAGTCATTTCATTATATGACATTAAAACTATAGGTTTATTCCAACTAAATCCATTACTACATATAATAAGTATTCTCCATATGGATTGACAAGAGACGATTAGTGAATTTTAAAGTGTTAATTAAAGTGTTTATTATGGTTTATATTCAAAATAATAAACATTCGATTCATAATATGTGAAATGAGAACAATCGATTTAGACTAAATTCTTATAACGTTAGCGGCTAAGGCTTAGCCTTTAATACCTAAAAATACATATGATTTTAAAATTAAAAATTTTCAGGTTGACCCGAAACCTAAAATTCGGACCCAAGAACCAGCCCGAATTACTTTGGTTCAGGTTCGGGTTAGTACTTTCTTGGGTTCGATATTCTCGGGTCAAGTTAGTTTGGGTTCAGATACGGATTTTCTTGGGTTGGGTTTCATGTTACGGGTAACAGTGGCAACAGTGGCAGCCCTACTTTCAAAGATTATAAATAAGAATCACTACATTTATTTTATGCAACTTTAAATATTTTAATATTATTTTAACTCAGAATAATCACTATTATTTGAATATGGTTTTAAGGTTATTATGTATTTTTCATTTTCCTGGCAATTACATTCATATGAAATAAACAAATCATTTTGTTATATTTAAATTTTTGATTTTATTTTGCTTGATTATACAATTTTTAATTGTAAAATATAAAGTCAATTAAAAATTTGTAAATATTCTAAGGATAATTATATCATCAAAGTTTAGGTATATGGTTTTTGGGATAATCATGTTTTTTTTGGATAAACTAAGGAGATGTTCTCAAATGACATCATATTAATTGATTAAAAACTATAACATTTTATTTGTATGAATTTTTCTTTTGTTAGTATCATGGATATATATTATCATTTATCTAGAGTTTGTATGTACTTGGAGAACCATTTTTGTCACACGCACAACTATATATAACTATATCAAGAGTTATAAGCAGGTCTATATGTTACTTTACCAAGAGTTACAGTCAGACATGAACTAAAAATTTTGATTTTTGATAAACAATGTATACAAGTTAATACAATAACAAATGTAGTGAAAAATGAAGTTTTTACCTATTTGTAACATATTTGTGTAATCTTAGTTATGTAATTTCTGTAATTTTAGTTTAATTTTAACTGTATTAACAATATATGATCAATTTGTTGACTGTATTTCACTAAATTGTCAAAGTTTAAAATTTTCAACAATTACTCGTGTAATACATAAGGCTCAAACTAGTAATCCATATATGAGACTATGTAGACACATATTTGCGTTTGTTTGCCTAAATGATTTGACAAGACTGCTTTAAAACAACTATAAATGTCATTTTATCAAAATCTTTTTTGTTGAAGAGCTAAAAGATTACTTTTTTTTATAAATCAATGAAACTTTTGTAATACAAAAAGATAAGCATACTATGTTTTTTTTTAATGACACAACTAAATATATTACTTATAATACCAAAAAAGAAAGAATCAACTAACATATATATAATATTACACTTTTATTCAATATGTTGCGAGAGATTAATAAGTCAACACTCAACTCAAAACTCCCAAAATCATTCCGCGTTTTCTTCTCTCGTTTACTTTCTCCCTAAAGCATCTAGGCTTTGTCTCTTGGTAACTACTTCTCTATGTATTTATTTACATTTTAGTATTTAGTGTTTCATATTCAATCTATATTAATGCTCACAAATGTGTTATTGATCCTCTATAGTATACACACAAATTCACAAGAATATTGTTAGACAAAACTTTACTAAATTTTCAACTTTGTGAAAAATAATTAAGCAGGTCGCAACGGTATATTTATATTCGGAAGCAATGAATTGCAACGAATATGCTTCGATTCTATCGGATCAGTATATTCTAAATGCAATGAATTTCAACGAGTCGTTTACGGATTGGAATCCCGTGAATCATGTACCTCAATCTGGATTCAAAGATGAAGCTGATCTTCATGAGGATTCTGATTTTAGTGATCTGGTGTTGAAGTATATTAACCAGATGCTAATGGAGGAAGATATAGATGAGAAAAACTGCATGTTTCAAGAGTCCGCCGCGCTTCAAGCTGCCGAAAAATCATTCTATAATGTTCTAATGGTGAATGATCAAGATCATAATCAAAGTCTAAGTCAGCATCCAGCTGCTGCTAAATCTATAGGTCTTAGTTGTGATGTTACTGAATCTTGTTATTTACCGAACACATCGATCGGTTTTGATTATTTTGATTCACAGTCTAGGTTTCATCCATCTTTGGTTGATGGATTTATGGATTCTCCGGTGAGTATTTTAAGCTTTCCGGATATGTTTTATGATAACCGATCCGTGCAGTTTCAAAATATGATGGTCAAAATGGAGAAGAAACACGAAACTAGCCTTGTTTTGGATCGGTCTAGAGGCAAAAAGAATCCTTATTTTGAGGATCTTGTTGAAGATGAAAGGAGTTTAAAGCAGTCTGCAGTTTACAGTGAGCCTGCTGTTAGATCTAAGATGTTTGATGATGTGTTGCTATGCGGTGGAGCGAAAACTCACCCTTCTCAATATGAGTTTGCTCGCAAAGAGACTGCTAGTAAAGGTCAAACGGGCCAGCCCAAGGGGTCAAACGGGGTTAAAGCTGTGCGAAGAAAAAAAGTGAAGTGGTGGATTTAAGGTCACTGTTGAGTCTATGCGCACAATCGGTTTCCACTAATGATCAACGTGGTGCGACTGATCTACTGAAACGAATAAGAGAGCATGCTTCTCCAACAGGTGATGGGATGCAAAGATTGGCCCATTACTTTTCTGCTGGGCTTGAGGCCCGTATGGCCGGGTCAGGAACCGAGATCTACAAAGCCCTTTTGTCTCGGCCCACTTCAGCTGTCGATATACTCAAAGCTTATCACTTGTTCCTCGGGTGCTTTCCGTTTACCAAAATATCGCATTTTGTCTCAAACAAGACTATTATGCGTGTTGCGCAAAACAAAACAAAACTTCACATTATAGATTTTGGAATTCTATACGGTTTCCAATGGCCCAGTCTTATACAAAGAATTTCAATGAGGCCTGGTGGGCCACCCGAGGTTCGGATCACTGGGATTGACTTCCCGTGTCCAGGCTTTCGCCCGGCCCAACGGGTTAAAGAAACGGGCCAGCGGTTAGCAAATTATGCTGAAACTTTTGGTGTGCGGTTTAAGTTCAAAGCAATAGCACAAAAGTGGGAAACGATTAGAATCGAGGATCTTGAACTCGATGATGAAGAAACGCTTGTTGTGAATTGTGGGTACCGGTTTAGAAACTTGTATGATGAAACAGTTATGGTGGATTGTCCAAGGAATAATGTTTTGGATCTTATTAGGAAAATGAACCCGGAAATCTTTATCCAAGGGATTGTGAACGGGTCGTATAACGCGCCTTTTTTTCTAACGAGGTTTAGAGAGGCTTTGTTTTTCTTTTCCTCTTTGCTTGATATGCTCGACGCTACTGTTGACCGTTTGACCGAAGAACGAATGCTGGTTGAGAAAACGATATGGGGGCGTGAGGCGATGAATGTTATTGCTTGTGAAGGGGGTGAGAGGATTGAATGGCCCGAGACTTATAAGCAATGGCAGGTTAGGAACCATCGGGCTGGGTTTCGACAGGTGGCGATTGATCGAGAGATTGTGAAGAAGGCTAAAGATTGGGCGGTTTCGGATTACCATAAAGATTTTGTTATTGATGAAGATGGTTATTGGATGTTGCAAGGGTGGAAAGGGCGTGTTTTGTATGCAATTTCTACATGGAAACCGGTTTACTGAATAATATTGTTAATGTATGCAATTCATCTATGATTGTAATAAAACTGTTGGTAGCTACTTAACATGTCTTAACTTGTGTTGTTACTAATGGAATATATATAATGTGAAGTCCAACAAAATGATTTGTTTATGGACTCAGTTTCTGTTGTAAGCTCATTCAATAATGTCATGTTTGAGGAGAAACCAATGAGCCTCAATAATCTGGTTGTATTAGAAGTGGCGGACACGTTAACGGTTGCCACAGACTTCGTTAAGTTTAGGTGCTCGAATGTCTATAAACTCGACAAAGAGGATTATTGTGGGATCCGAGTTTGATGTTTTGGGTTCTACTTGACTACTTAAAACAGCATATAAAGATCCTAAGAAAAAAAGAATGGAATTCTTGTATAAAGTTACACATAAAAAGAATATAGTCATATCCAGTAAATCCCACAAATAATAAAAACTATCACTAGGCTTTACTTACAATAACATTCGAGAAATCCAGAAGTAACAAATTAATAATGACTCATGTTTGAAAAAAAGCTTAATACGAAAAACACACTAGTAAAATAAAAATTGAAAGCTGGTTACTGGCTCAAACAGTCAAACAAGATGAGATTAATGACTTGAAGTCTCCAACCGTTTACATATTTTGTTTCAATCACCCACCTTCATATGTGTAAAGCTTATCTTATAAAAACCTACTAAAACAATCGAAATTTCAATATTACATTACATATGAAAATAAATACAAAGATTGTGAAGTTAAGTGACCCACATATCACATATATAGCAATAGAACCCGATTCACTTTTGTTGAATACAGCCTACATAGAAAAAAACAGGACCTAATAAATGATTCAATCAACAACATATGCTTTTCATTACGACATAATCGTTTTCATTATCAACAGGACATATAAATGATATGGTATCTTTATAAATCATTTCCTTAGAGAAAGATGAAACCCTTTAATATGTGAAATTTAGCTTAAAGATATATGATTTTATCTTAACAACCCGGTTCCATTTCTAATTTTAAACTAAAAAGATAATGATAACGATTATGATTGCAAAAGGGTCATGTCAAGCGGATTTAGGTCCCGGTTCAGAACAGGTATTCAAAAACGGGTTGTTTTGTTCGGGTCGGGACTGGATTGGGTCAAAAGGGGTCGGGTCATAACGAGTTTCAATTTAGAATGAGTTCGGGCTAGAACATATTTTGGTTCAAAACGGGTTAGTTTATTTTTTTTAAATCAATGTAAATTTCAGTTGTGCGTCCGTTATCGGGTTACACATATGATGTCGTGTCACTTGTTTATTAACGTTGGGTTGCGAATACTGTCATTGGGTTATGCATCCCATATCAACTTATTCTGACACATTAGGAATACAACAACCCATTCTGTCTCGTTGGAAAAATACACCAACTCATTATGATCTTTTCATGGTAAAGGGTTGTCTTATTTAACCCACTTTTACCTGTTCAATGTGAAACAACACCCGTATCAACCCAAAACTAAAAAAAAATGTCCCATAACCCAAAAAAAAAAAGTCCCATATCAACCCATTTTTGGGATGATGGGTAAAAATTGTCACGCCTAATACTACAACATATGTATAAATAGTTTAGGATTGTGTATAACTATTTTTTCTCTTGTTGTGGGCCATCTTCTTCATTATACGTAACCAGTGTTGAGGGCGGTAAAACCCAAGTAATGGTAGAACCCAAGCGATGCCCGTCCAAAGCGTTGTGGCCGTAAGCTGATACGAATTCGGTCGGTCTTAATTACGTGTGTTAGTGTACTGGAACCAAAATAATCTATATATATATATATATATATATATATATAGGATCAGGATCATGAGAGAACTTTTTTGAAATTGAGAACCATGAGAACCATTTTTGACCACAAAAAACCCAAAAATAAAAAAAAAATCATAAAATAAAAAAAATGAAAAAATGAAAAAAGTAAAAAAACCAAAATTCTTATTTTAACATCCGGGTTTCATAAAAAAAACTCGGTTTAGCCAAATTATATACACATATGTATAATATATACATATATGTACATTTACATGATTTTTTATACACATGTGTATAATTTAAGATAAATGACACTGTACATATGTGTCTATTACGTAATTCAAGATTAAATAAAATTATACATATGTGTATAATACGACGTTTTTTTTTGTTTTTTTATTATTTTTTAATTTTTAATGAACCCGGAATGAAATATAAGAATTTTGGTTTTTTTACTTTTTAAAAATTTTTGTTATTTTTTGTTTTATAATTTTTTTGAATATTTTTTTCAAATGTGTTTTTAGTGGTCCAAAATGGTTCTCAAAGTTCTTAATTTGCAAAGGGTTCTCTTAGGATCCTTATATATATATACATATATATATGTATATATATATGTTGAGCTAGACCTGTGGGGTGGCTACGGTCGGTAAACCGGCCGTTGGTTAGCTGAACATTTCCGGTCATAGGCGTTGAGCCTACGTAATATCGGTTGGTTTCCGTCACATTTATTATAGTACTGAACTTAGAGAAAAAAAAAACAAAGGTGTTCAGTCAACTTACATTACGTTTTATTTGTAAAGTAATTGTAATATTCCTTCCTAAGAAACCTTAGTTACGCTAGACAAAATGGAGTCAAGGTATGATGAGGATGATGACTTGGTGAGCCGATACCAACTGAACCCCCTCTCCAAGTTGGCACCGAGCTAATTTCATCATGATCAACATACTTTTGTTGGTCATCCCGAAGCAATGCTAGTTGACATAAAAAATAATCATTCACAATTGTCTTAAAGTCGTATGTGTAAAAAAAATTAATTAATCCTATAAATATACAACTCAATTCATAGCTTTTACACAAATCTTTCTCAAAATCTTCTACATTCTTTCTCGATCTCAAAGCTTCAAAAGACTCAACCAATTATGCTAAACAAGCTTGTTCAACAAAAACACTTGCAAAAATCAACCCAAACCCATGCAAACTAAATGCAAAACGACCCAAACTCAAGCCACAATTCCAACAACATGCACGAAGTGAATCCCTACCTGAATAGAGAATCCAAGATCAATTCTAATTCCAACATTCATTTCTAACACAACAATAATACACTGATTTGTATATCTCCCATGAGAAATTCCAATTTCAACAACCCTATTGCCAATCTAACAAGTTGAAATATTCGAAGAATAAGTTGCACCAGACATACTGAAAGAATATTATGGCAATAAGATTTACAACAAGTTCATAAACCAACTAAGCAGTCAACTGGACATAGATATATTAATAGTGACAATGAAAAATATTCTAGCAACCATAAATAGAAAGGCCTCACTCATCATAAGACATGAGAAATTCCTAAACTTTACTCAAGTGAATTGTTAGAAAGTCTATACACTAAGGATGAGGGTTTCCCCGACTTCAAAGAGCTGCCAAGAGCAACACGTAAGAAGAATATATTGACATCATCGTCATTTATAGACCAACAAGAGCTTGTCTTGTTGGTTAGTCAACCAAACAATAACTAATGAAGATGTTGTTAGGAAATGGTTTCATGATAAGAAGTTGTGGCTGAAGACAATAAGTTAGGGTCTACGTAAAATCATCACAAGAAAAAAGGCGTTGAAACAAGAAATGGAAAAGGACACGGAGTCCTTGCTTAGTTACATGACACCTTAGCCTAAGCGATGTTGCGTTTGTTAATAGATCATAAAAGTAAAATAACACAAAGTTAAGATGAGATTTTGAGTTGAATTTTTTTTTCTTATTTTTATTAACTTGTTTTAATTAATATAATGTTAATTCATTTACAAATGTTTAAATTATATTTTTATATGCAACTATAAGTATCATTAGACTTATTATATTTTCTTAATAAAAATGTTATAAAATTGTTTTAGGATAGATGACATATGGACAAATTCAAACCGTCGGTCACTTTCTATCCACCAAAAAGGCACCAACCGATCACATCCACCAGCCTCCAAAACCACATTCTCTCGCCACGTGGATCCATACCCTCCACAAAACATAAAAGCAACTCACCTCCATTATAAAAACTAGAAGTGTGCCTGCGCGATGCAGCGAAAAACACATGATTTGATTATCATGTAACAAATTTATGGATGTTCATTATTCCGTTTGAAATTGTGAGACCGTTCACCAGTTTGGTTTCCTTGTTTAAACCGGAGCTGACCGTACATATTGAAATGTCAATTATTTACTTATTTAGTATTAGACGTGTTTTAAAATATATATTAAACATAGTTAAAATATAGTTAAACATAGTTTTAGTTAATACAAGCAAACTCGTCTATTACAACTTTAATTTAGCCCAATTTACAACATGTTTTTATAAGCTTTGTTCTTGCTATGATTTCGTCTTCTATTTATTCTAATAAGATTTAGTATTTGTGTGATCAAAGTTATCTTTGTTCATTGTATGATTCTCTTAATAATGTATTAGTTTGAAGTGAAGGTATATACAAATTAATAATTCTTATTTTAAGTTTTAAACTCAACTGTTTTTTATTGAAGTACAAACTTTATCTTAACCTGATCGTTGGTAATGGTTTGGCTTAGTTGGGTTTTACTTTTAAACAGTTCAGTTTCTGTTTTCGACGACAAATAAACGTGTAAAGTTGGCTCATGGTTTAATTTAGAATCATCAAACCAAACCACAAACACTTTTGCATAAAAAAGTTTTTTACTTCAAAAACTATAGTAATATCATACTCAATTTAAAGATAATAAAATGCTCGTTTTTATGATGCCATTTATTTTAAAAAATATTAACGTATGAAAAAGTTATTGATCGTTTAAAAATCGTGAGGTAGTTGGGTTAAAAGTGAAAATAAAATAATATATAGATAAAAGATTAAGGACCAATATTGTAGTTACAAGGGATTAAAATTGTAATTGTTTTGAAGAAACCTTAAATGCACGTGAGATTTAATAGATTTATTTAGTCAATTACATCTTAATTTACCCTTGTTTGGTGTATAATATATAGTATAGATAAAAGCGCGTCAAAAAAGAACATGTAGTCCCCACTTCACATATCACTATCTTCTCTCACCCACTGCCAGCCCGACACCTGTACCACACGTCAGCAAGTTCCCACCGTCTCTTATGCCAGCTAGGATCCACGTCAACGTGCCTCTCCCGCGCTTTTTGACCTTGAAAGAGTCAAACTGCTTGTTCCGGAACAACCTAGAAAAGCACTCGTGGGGTTCTAAATTTCTAATATAAACACACCCTATCACAACTCAATACCAAATTACATATTACATAATAATATTATTATTTTCCAATTTGATTACGTATTATGGAACCGACCGGAGAAGAAGGTTGTCGGACGCCGAAACGAAGTGTGTGTGAGATTCCTATGACATGTCCGCCGGCGCCGAGGAAGAAACAAGCGTGCTTGAAACATAGGGATCCTCCGGAGAATGGGTGCTTCCAGCCGCCGGATCTTGAGGTTTTCTTTGCGATGGGGCCCACTAGAAGAGAAACATGTGTTTGAGTTTGACTACGTTTTTGGTTTGTTACTTACTAGATCAATAAGTTTCTTCTTTTTGGATTATATTTTGTAATTACATATTTGTTCCTGTTGGGTGAATTTAATAACTTCAGGAACTGTTTTTTTCTGTATGATGTTATCTGTTTATCAAAGGTGTTTTTCACTATGAGTGACACTAATTATCGGAAAACAACATTCAATTTTGTAACTATATGATCACCTCTTTGCATATCGGGTACTTGAATCTGTTAGAAAATTAAATCAATGTCTTTTATAACTTTAAAAAATATTCATGTCTGAAAATCAAAAGTTACAACTGAAAAATACAAGATTTTCTTTATCAAGTATATGTGTGGTTTATACAAAAGCGTAAAAAAAAGATATGGTGATAAAAGTGTACAAAAATCATTATGGTTTTTGTAGTGAACTATTCATACAAATAGAATAATTACTCTCCTTTGTATAACTAGAGTTTTCATAGTAGACATTTATTTGATTTATGTAAGATAATTACTCTACCTATAAGTAGAGTTATTACACTACAATGATACCATTCTAGTTATACAAGGTAACTCTTGTACTTGTATTTACAGTTACGTTACTTATAGCTAGAGTAAATTGTAAGACCATGTGTAGTCAAAACGCCCTGCACTTGGGCATTTTGCGTCATGTGACATCCCCGTCATTAATAGAGAGTTTTGCAAAAAGTGACGTAATGGAAAAAACGTCATAACTCTTCTACAATAATTACATATTTATCTCTCTTCCCCCTACCCACACACAATTTGATCAAAAAACCTAAAACTTTGTGCCAGCACGCGTTTTGTAAGAAAAGCCACACAAAAACACTTGGGGGGGGGGGGGGTGCCCCGGCGTTTTCAACCCAAAACGCCATAACTTTGCTGCCACTACGGATGGTTTAACTATAGTAAACATGCTATAATTATACATACGATCGGGTTATATAAAGTAGCTACTCTTGTAGATTAATTATTCTTTTTATAGTTAGAGTAATTACACTACAATAATGTAGAATAATTACACTTGTTTTCATCAACTTGTAGATTAAATTGTAACTGTAATTGTGTACCAACAATTAAGCTACTTATAAGTAGATTAATGAAGAGGTGGGTCCCCGCAAAGCCCAGTTGGACCCACAAGACTCACCTTGAAGAGGTACGTCTACGCAAAGACCAACTGGATCCGAAGGACCCACCATGCTCAGAGAGATGAAGACCTTACACGCAGTAAGCCAGCTGTCCCCGCAGGAAAGCCTCCCTTGGTACAGTACCCTGCCTGTCCCCGCAGCTGCGGGTACAAGCCAAGAAGGAAGGCTACCCGCACTAACAGTAAGGCTACACGTATAAGGCACTAACTCTTATACTTCAGTAATGTCACCTGAAGAAGGAATGAGCAGGGCGGGAATATTCCCGCCCAAAAGAGCCAGTCCGTACGCTTCTAGAAGATTGTTTGTACTATACCTACCAAGGTATGGACAAATAGACAAGATCTGACAAAAGCAACCCATGAACCAATCACAGGGTGACAGCTCACTGACAATAGTACGAGGAGGAGCACGCTCCAGTACAAAATGTCACTATCAGCCGCTGCCTACCCACCAACTCCCATCATGGCAAGAACGTAGCCCATAGTTGGTGGAAAAGGAATATTATATACAACTGGCCGTACCTGCTTGGAAACCTACCTTCGGCTATAAATACTCCAACACCTTGGAACGGTATCATCATCTTCTATCTAGCTATTTCTCTCTATATACACTTATATTCAGAGCAACCTAGTCTGATTCTCACGCCGGAGGGTGGTCACAAGGAGGAACCCCCCCCCCATTCTCAGTGACGAGCTTACGGTGTCTGTTTTGCAGGTTGAGAAGAATAACCATCTTTGCCGGACCTAACCCTCGTGGGAACCATCTACTTAACCCTAGGATTATCCTTAATCTATCGGGGTCACTTGGTGTTTCTTCATTGGCGCCATCCGTGCATTAAGCTAGAACTTACTCTTCTTTTTCTCAGTTTTTTCAAACATCTGGAAAGATGGTTAAGGTTACTCCGATGCCAAAGCCACCGGGTAACCAAGAAACTCCGGTAACCACAACCCCAACTACTGGGGGGAATACCGGTGAATACACTATTGTTACGAACACTACCCCGGTTACCCAAGCCGGGGCAAGTGCAGTAAACAATCCTCTCCTGGGATTCATTAATACCCAGTTGGGGAAACAACAGACGAGACTTCCCCGAAAAACACCAGAACAAGTTAAAGCTTGGGCGGAAGCACGTCAAAAAGAATTCCAAGCCGAGTTGGACGAACGTTTACGTTCACTCCAACAGGCCAATGACAAATTCGGAAGCACTCGACAACAGCTCAACATGAGCAATGATTGCGAGTATGTGGATGATGAAGATTGGGAAGAATCTGACAGTGACGCAAACCCACGTCATAAGGCGAAAGGGAAGCGTAAAGAAGCAGACTTCCACTCGAGAAGAAATTTCGAAGAAACTTTCAAACCAAAGAACACGGGGGGAAACCCACGTGACTTCTCCAAAACTTTCAGACCAACTGTTGCGAATGCGGGAACGTCCAAATTTGCAAGGGACATTGCGGAAGCAATCGCTCCAAAGAGTGCCAAACAGATGTCCAACATAGGCACTTACGATGGTATATCTGATTCGGACGATCACATGAACAGATTTATAGCGGGGGCAACCGTCAGTAATTGGACGGAACCCACATGGTGTTACATGTTCCAAATGACGCTCGTCGGGGCAGCCAGAGCGTGGTTTGATCGTCTACCGGTCCACCACATCTACGATTGGGCAGACTTCCAGCACAAATTCAGCCAGCACTTCAGTCAACAAAGAAAATATACTGAAGAGCAATGGACGATCCTCAACTGCATCCGAGAAGAAGACGAATCTTTGCTAGACTTCATCACTCGCTTCAACTCAAAGAAGCTAAGTCTGGGCACTATTAGCGAAGATCTTGTTCGCAGCCGCTTTCATCCATGGCGCTGAGTACCCAGAGCTCATCCGCACGTTGACAGGTAAAGACGGCATGCCACCCACGTGGGATGCCATCATGACGGCAGCTAAACGCTTTGCCGAAACGGAGAAGCAACTGGGTAGAAATCTTCCCCAGAGCACAAACCTCTACACCCAGAGAACAAGAGAAAATAACGTTCGTACCGCCCGACAAAACAAAAAGAGGAAGCTTGGTATTTGGCAGTCAAGGGTAAACTTTGACACCTCATCCAGCTGTCGCCCTCTCTTAGGCGGAAGGGACAACATGCAGTCGTCGAACCGGAATCCCAGATGGACGCCACTCACCAAAAGCGTCACCAAGATATTTGCCACCGAGAAGTTCCCATGGCCAAAGGCTCCAATAATCCGACAGCGTCAAAACGCTGATCAGAGCAAATCCTGTGACTTCCACGGGACAAAAGGCCACACCACGGAGGAATGCACATCCTTGAAGGATGTCGTCGAAACATTCGTCAAAGATGGGAAACTCACACACCTCGTGGCGTCAATCAAGAACGGAGGGAGGAAAGACAATCGGTACAAGGGCAATGGACGGAAGCCCGTCGACATCAGCATTCACATGGTTCACGGCAACATCAGAGAAAGAAAACGATGAACAACAGAGCCAAGTGCGTGGAAGGAAGCAGAAGTGCGCTTCCCGCGTGTGCCAGGGGGCCCAACAAAGAAGGCCCCATAGTCATCAAAAGCCAGCTGGGGCACTACATCACCTCCCGCACCCTTGCTGATAATGGCGCTTCATCAACGGTCATGTATAGGCAGTTCTTCGACAAGCTAGACGACGAAGACAAAGAACGCCTAGAAACAGTTTACACCTCGATGGAAGGGTTCGACGGCAGCACAAATACCCCCTTGGGAATCCTATCTTTCCTCGTCACTCTCACGGACGGGAAGTACTCCAGCACAGAAGACGTGGACTTCGTTGTAATGAGGAAGCCACACCACACATACGACATTCTCTTCGGGAGAGATGGGATGGCAAGATTTAATGCTGTGGTGTCTTCGGTCCATGGTATGATGGGATGGCCAACAGCTGAGGGCGTCGCTATGATCACGGGCATTCCCCAGGTATGCATCGCATCTGTCTCATCTAAACCCAAACAAAAAATGGCTAAACCAACCACCTCTGAGCCAGAAGAATGGGCCTTCAATGGCAAACACCCTGACCAAGCCGTTACCATTGGCCCAACGATCACTAATCCCACACGCACCTTACTCAAACGCTTGTTGCAAAAAAATGCCGACATCTTCGCGTGGACACCAGCTGACATGACTGGTGTACCTCGAAGTAAGGCTGAGCATAAGCTCAAGTGCGAACCGGCGTTTGCGCCGGTCATACAAAAGCGTCGCGTAATGGGTGCTGAGCAGGCTAACGCGTGTAGAACCCAAGTCAAGAAACTCCTTGACGCAGGCATCGTACACGTTAGTAAATATTAAACATGGGTTGCAAATCCCGTTATGGTACCAAAATCCAACAAACAATGGCGCATGTGCATAGATTTTAAAGACCTAAACAAAGCATGCCCCAAGGATTGTTACCCGTTACCCGAAATTGACCTTAAGGTAGATTCATTAGCACCGTTTCGCCTTAAATGCTTCCTTGATACGTATAAAGGGTACCATCAAATCCACATGGCTGTTGACGATCAGGATAAAACCGCATTTCGGACGCCCGATGACACATTTTGTTACCAAATGATGCCATTTGGACTAAAGAATGCCGGATCCACATACCAACGCCTGATGGACAAAGAGTTTCATGCCCAAATCGGGAGGAACTTGGAGGTTTACATGGATGACTTGGTCATCAAAAGCCTCGAGCCAGAGGCGATGTTGAAAGACATCGAAGAAACTTTCAACACGCTCAGAAAGATAAACATGAAGCTCAACCCGAGCAAGTGTTCCTTTGGGATGGAAGAGGGGAAGTTCTTAGGAGTCATCGTTACCAAAGATGGCTTCAGAGCGAACCCCGAAAATGTTGAAGCCATTATGAAAATGGAATCACCTACTACCATCAAACAGGCTCAGACACTGAATGGACGACTAGTCGCACTTAACCGCTTTTTGGCAAACCAGGCGGAGAGGTCGTATTCCCATTCGTGTCAACATTGAGAAATTGTTTGAAGAAAACGCACTTCCGCTGGACACCAGAAGCGGAAGCAGCCTTTCAAGAGATTCGGTCACGCTTGATCTAACTCCCAACACTCACAGCACCAGAAGTGGGGGATGAATTAATTCTCTACCTCTCCGCCACAGACAGAGCAACTGCGGCAGTCTTACTAGTAGAACGAAAGGGCATCCAGATGCCCATCTACTATGTAAGCCGCGTCTTAACAGACGTGGAAACCCGGTACTCCACCATGGAAAAATTAGTCTTAGCGCTCGTACAGGCTTCACGCAGGCTAAGACGATATTTCCAAGGCCACCCAATCACCGTTCTCACCAACTTCAAACTTGCAAACGTTCTAGACAAACCCGAGTTGTCAGGGCGCCTAGCCAAATGGGCAATTGAGTTGGGAGAATATGCGATAAAGTACAAGCCAAAACCAGCCATAAAAGGCCAGGTCTTGGCCGAATTTATTGCAGAAGTCCCCGCTTCGCGGGAAAAAGAGTGCCAGGAAGAGGCTCAACCCTCTCCAGCACAAGACATTAACGATGTCTGGCGACTCTATACTGATGGAGCAGCCAACAACGAAGGTTCAAGCGCAGGGTTGAAACTAACTAACCCAGCAGGACAAGAATACACTTACGCTATTCGGCTGGATTTCCCAAGTACGAATAACGAAGCGGAGTACGAAGCATCTTGGCCGGATTAAGAATTGCGCGTAAGATGGGGGTGAAAAACTTGGAAGCCCACGTGGATTCCATGCTAGTAGCCAACCAGATAAACGGGACGTACACGGCCGTGAACGACACAATGGCCCTGTACCTCGCATAAGCAGAAACTCTTATGCGCGATTTCAACGATTGCAAAGTTGTGCACATCAAGCGAAGCGAAAACAAATCTATGGATGCGCTAAGCAAGCTTGCATCGTTAGCCTTCACCCACTTGGGAAAGGACATCCGCGTTGAACTTCTTGGAGCACCATCAGTCCCGCACAAGGAAATTTGTGTCATCCAAACCGGCACGGAAACATGGATGACGCCAATCATAAATTACCTTGCGACGGGTGTACTACCAGAGTCAAAGACACAGGCAAGAAAGATACGCTGTAAATCACTGAACTATCAACTTGTTGATGACATACTTTACAGGCATAATTTTCTTGGCCCACTCCTCAGATGCGTTGACGACCAAGATGCCGACTACCTCCTAAGGGAAGTACACGAAGGCATCTGTGGAGTACACGCAGGTCCACGCGCAGTTGTAGCTAAGCTAAACAACGCGGGATACTTTTGGCCGGGGATGCACACAGATGCGCTGGCCTACATCAGAAAATGTAGGTCCTGCCAGCTCTACGCACCCAACACGCATCGCCCGAAGAACGAACTTGTTCCAGCCACTTCTTCATGGCCATTCCAGAAGTGGGCCATCGATGTTACAGGCCCATTTCCCACAGCAGTAGGGAACGTTCAGTTCCTAGTGGTAGCCATCGACTACTTCACCAAGTGGATAGAAGCAAAACCCCTAACCCAAACAACCGCAAAACATATCAAAAAATTTATTTGGGAATTTATTTTTTGTCGTTTTGGACTTCCATAGAATTTGATGAGCGATAACGGCACCAACTTTGCTGACCAGAAGCTACAAAAGTGGCTAAAAGAGCTTCAAATCACCCACACCTTTACCTCAGTGGCACACCCGCAGGGTAATGGTGAGGTGGAAAGAGCAAACAAGAGCATCGTCGACGGCATAAAGAAAAGACTCTTGGAGCATAGATCCGGCTGGGTGGACCAAGTTCCACATGTCCTTTGGACAAACAGAACGCTGAAAAAAGCAAGCACGGGCGAAACCCCATTCAGCCTCACCTATGGCACTGAAGCCATGGTTCCAATCGAGATTGGTCTACCCTCACCAAGAGTCATAACTCAACCAGAAGACAATGAGGTGGAAAGACGGTTAGACCTTATGCTGACCGAAGAGCGCAGAGACTTAGCCGTAGCGCGTGAAGAGAACTACAAGCGACAAATGCAAAAGTACTACAACACGCGGGTGAAACTCTGCAACTTCAATGTCGGAGACTACATACTGCGTAACAACGAGGCTTCGAACCAGGAGCGCCCAGGAAAGCTGGCCCCGGTCTGGGAATGCCATACATTATTAAAGAAGTTATGGGAAAAGGCGCATACCGGCTCGAAAGGCTCGATGGAACCCCCATCCCAAGAACATGGAATGAAGCTCAATTGCGCAGATGCTACATGTAGATCAATTCCAAACTTGTAACGAACAAGCCTAGAGCCACTTCTAATGGAAATGATTCTCCTTATCACATTGATGCTGATAGCCTTACCTTTATACTTATGATCTGACCACACTGATATGCCGGTATTCACCGCATAAATAAGTGAGGGAGGAAGTATGTCGTTGCGTGTGGAAAGCGGCACAACCCGCATAAACACAATTAAACAGTAAAAATTTCTAAGAAAAAGATGAGGAAAACCTTCAGGCAGGTCAGATATAGATGAAGTTTGGTCACCCTACTAAATGAAAGTGACGGTCCTACCCGCACAATCATGATAGAGGAAACAAAACATTAACCTATTATCTAACACGCGTCGAAAGGTTAACTTATTCAAAACACTTAGAAAATTGCATGAGCAAATCATATAATGTTTATAAGGCAAGGCATTAACAAAACATTTATATTCACGCTAAAAGCTGTTCAAATATTACAAAATGGCTAGGTATCTACCCGCCTACAAAAAGTGCAAATCTATCCTAACGGCTTGGAGGAATCTCAAGATTCAGGCTTCGGGACCACTCCCTCCAAACCCACTTGAACCCGCACCATCAGTTGGCTGCGGCTGTTCAAGGAAAGCTTTGAGAACAGCTAGCCCGATATCAGCAGCAGCAACTTCATTCACCTTTTCCACGACCGGATGAGAGAAAGCAGCATACTGGTTCACAGCTTGGTCATAGGCAGCCTCAGTATCAACATCGTGTAGAGGAAATCTGGAAGGCGAGATGCCTTTCTCTGCAAATCCTAGGCCAAGTAAGAAACCAACTTTCTCTCCATCCTCATGAGAAGCGTTGAGGGCTGTGCTCATGGCATCATCATAGGACGTGTTCGCGAAAATCTGATGCACAACCTACAAAAAAAAAAAAAACTTTTCTAAGTATAAAAAGCAAAAAGCAAAGAATAATTGAGCTATGCGTACCTGCGGCAACGCTTCTCGCAGAAGCCAATCGTTATTGGACAAGGACTCTTGAAGGGTAGCTTGAGCTTGATCGCGTGCGCGTTCAGCCTCATTCTTATTAAGGTTGGCAAGCAACACCTCCTTGGCAGTAGCTTCCTCAACGCCTTTAAGCTTGCGCTCAGTGCGATCAAGCACACCCCTCTGATCCAAGAGCTCTTGTAGTTTCTTGGCGTCCTCCAAAGCCAAAGCCTCATGAGCCTGCTGAAGCTTCTCCAGTTTAGCTTTCAGTTCTTCATTCTCAGTGCGTAGAGGCTCAGCAACAGTTTCAGCTTTTGTGGCCCTTTCAGTCGCATTACTCGCAGTTTCCTTGGCCAACCTAAGCTGTTCGTTAACAGCTTGAGAAGCCTTGGAACGGGCCTCATGCCTAGCTTGCATTTCAGCCTCAAGGTCCTTGAAGGCCTTTTCTCTCTCAGTGACGGCGCCGGCAAGCTTCTTGTTCTCTTCCCTCAGTGATCGCACCTGAGACCCCTCCAAGCTACGCGCAGTCCTTAACTTATCGTTTTCACGACAAAGTAATTCGACACGCGGCTGCATCTGGGCAAGTAGAATTCGGAGCTCGGTGGACAACCTGCATTCCTGGTAGCTAACCATTGCCTCCCCCAATGCACCACTTGGAGCGGCATGGCGCGTCCAATCGACGCAGTCTGCAGCCGTCCTGAGAGTTGTTCCTCGGCGGATATTCCACCTTGGAGCATAAACCTCATTGGAATCTGAAACTGCAAAAACAGAAAACAGTTAGGAAAAAATGACTAAGGATGGATAATAGGCCAAAGTAACCCCACGCACCTGTAGGGTCGATAACAGGCCGATAGCCGCTAAACCCATCACCCGAACCTAAAGGATATCCATCCAAGAGGTCAAGGAGATGGGAAGGAGGCAAAGATCGGACCCCCTCATCAACAAAGGTAAGTCTAGAGGTCCCAACTCTAAACATACATGAAGAACTGGCCAAGGACGAAGTAGTCGTTGACGCCGAATGTGACACCGTAGAAGTCACAGAGGTAGAGACCATCGGAGATGAACTCATTTGAGATGAACTCATAACCGTTGTAGTCGCTGCATATGAGCTCATGGAAAAAGTCACCGCCGGTCCGGTGAATGACGTGGTAAATATGGCACCGACGGCTGGCGAAGAAGTTGAACTGCTCAACGCAGCAACGAAACTGGACGCCATCGTCGGCACAGCAGCCATGACAGACGACGTCATAACTGGAACAGTTGCTTCAACAGTAAAAGCAACAGAACCAGTACCAGAAACAGACGCAGCCGCCTGGGTCATCGCCTCGGATAGGTTGACCAAACCTATCGTCGTGGGTCCTGAACCAACTCCTCCCGCACCAGTCTCCTCAAAAACAGATAAGTCTACTTCTGCATAAAGAAAAACCTTAAGATATCACAAACGAAGGCGGAAGGAGATGTGGAAAAGGTACACAAAAAGTACACTTACTGGTTTTCTTGATCTTGAAAGTCCTGTTAGGCGGAGATGGACCCGATGAAAATGGCCTCTTCACGCCAGTTACCTTCGCAATGCTTAGCGGCTCGGAAGTGACAGTCGTTGTCTCAACCTCTGAGACAATGGTCTCGTCACCACCACCAAGGTTCCTCACCGCCTCCTCACTCTCAGTCTCGGAATCAGACTGATCCTCCAAGTCAACGAAGGTAGCAACCTTCGTTTTGCCCTTCACGCTAGCCGCCTTCTTTTTCCTTACAACAAAAGGCCCATTTGCGGATCCCTCATCAGAATATGACAAGATCAGAGGAATTCCAGCAGAAGTGTGAGCATGAAGAGAACGAGGATTAAAGAACTCATTACCTGGCCGAGTGGCGCTTAAAATCTCATGGCCTGGCGGATAGACCTCTACGAACCTATCCGCAGTTTTCTCCAAAACGGGCAACTCGTTCTCATCAAGATCACGAGTACCCAACCGCGTTGGACCACCAGTCTCCCGCGGGTGCAAAAGCGACTGTACGTCATTCCCTTCTGAAATAAAAATGATAACAATGTTAGAAGGAAAACCCTAAACCAACACAAAGGACGGGGCGTACCATAAGGAATAGAGTTCAAACCGTATTCAAGAACGATGGGTATTTGCGGCGTCCCGGACCCGGCGTCCTTCCACACGCGACTCATCCCAAGCATGACCATCCCAGATTCCGAGAAGCGATAAACAGGAGTCTGAATCTGGGAAATCTTGGTGAACCACTCCGTCTCCTGGTAATTGGAAGCCGGAAGATTAGGAAGTGCCCTCCCATTCTTGAACGTCATCGCAATGGGAACGACACGAGCGGAAATATAGAAAAATTCACGCTTCCAAGAACGAAGACTACGCTCAGTAGTACAGATCTTTAAACCCTTGATCCGAGTGACAAGGGTATACCAACCCTGGACGCACCTCCAAGTATAAAAGGTCATCAGGCGGTCGACTTGAGGCTCGATATCCAAAATACGGCACACCCATTCGAAATGGCGAACTTTAGCAATTGCCATTGGGTGCTCCTCTGTCAAATGAACACCGTGTTTCTCCAAAACACGGTATACGAACTTCGTTAATGGGAATCTTAGATTCCCATATATGAAGAACGAAGTGTAAACCCCTATCTTGCCCTTAGGGGCGTCGTATACCGTCTGGTTGGCCTCCGGCAACTCCGGCTCAGAGGGCTCCAGCATGAATTTCTTGACGATGTAATTGTATACATCGAGAGAAAGAGTACACTGACACTCGCCAGCAGTACTCTTATCGTCCTTATCGGACTCTTCGACGTTAACCTCTGGGTCATGAGAAGAAGAAGACATTTTTTAATGTTAAGGATGAAAGAAAGCGGTTTCAGGAGAATGCTCGCCGGAAAAGATGAGAATTCGCCGGAAATCGCTTAAAAGAAAAAGAAGAGTGAAGTGAAGATAATGGACGAAATACACCCTCTCCACCTTATATACTCATCGCAATGAATGCAATGAATTTAATGCGAATGAGAGAGAGCGTAGGAGCAATGACACGGCGACACGTGTGGATAAAGCAAGCTGGCAACAGATGTCAGAATGGCGCGTGCCATGAAACTCGCGCCCACGCGCCTGAGAAAGCGTTGAGATTGACCACATGCTGTCACGTCGTCATAACTTCCTGCACATCCTGAAACCGTTAGAAGACGCCAACGTCCTTTCAACCGTTTGGACTGTTCTTATCCTTTCACCAACCCTCCGAATTTCAAAAAGATTCAAAAAGATTCAAAAATAAGAGGGAATATACCCCCTTACCTTGGAAAGAAAGAAACCATAAGACAAGTGCGGGTACAGTGTCAAGGCGAAACCCTTCACATACTTAGCACTTGCAGGGAATTGAAGCCAAGAAGATCGATCTTACGGGCCATGCTTGCGGAAAGAGAAATAACGCCCCCGCATGGCGGGAACGTTGAGAACTAGATTGTTTGAAGCTTCAAGGTAGAATTGGTTGTTTAACATAACTGATCACTATGTCTAAAACTAACAAAACCTCGTGGAGAATCTACACAAGTGAAACTCAACGATCCCGACTTGCGAAGAGGTTACATACCTACCCGCATCATACCCAAAGATCAGGCAGAAAAGTCGGGAATTTTCTGCAAGTGACATTAGGAAAACTGCGGGAAGAATCCCCACGGAGAACCTTAAAAAACGAAAACCCCTTTTTAAAGCCCCTTGCTTAAAGTCCAAAAGTTCCCCTCACTTATTAAAAATTCATGAGAAGAACAATGGACTGGGGGGACTTGAAGAGGTGGGTCCCCGCAAAGCCCAGTTGGACCCACAAGACTCACCTTGAAGAGGTACGTCTACGCAAAGACCAACTGGATCCGCAGGACCCACCATGCTCAGAGAGATGAAGACCTTACACGCAGTAAGCCAGCTGTCCCCGCAGGAAAGCCTCCCTTGGTACAGTACCCTGCCTGTCCCCGCAGCTGCGGGTACAAGCCAAGAAGGAAGGCTACCCGCACTAACAGTAAGGCTACACGTATAAGGCACTAACTCTTATACCTTAGTAATGTCACCTGAAGAAGGAATGAGCAGGGCGGGAATATTCCCGCCCAAAAGAGCCAGTCCGTACGCTTCTAGAAGATCTTTTGTACTATACCTACCAAGGTATGGACAAATAGACAAGATCTGACAAAAGCAACCCATGAACCAATCACAGGGTGACAGCTCACTGACAATAGTACGAGGAGGAGCACGCTCCAGTACAAAATGTCACTATCAGCCGCTGCCTACCCACCAACTCCCATCATGGCACGAACGTAGCCCATAGTTGGTGGAAAAGGAATATTATATACAGCTGGCCGTACCTGCTTGGAAACCTACCTTCGGCTATAAATACTCCAACACCTTGGAACGGTATCATCATCTTCTCTCTAGCTATTTCTCTCTATATACACTTATATTCAGAGCAACCTAGTCTGATTCTCACGCCGGAGGGTGGTCACAAGGAGGAACCCCCCCCCCTTCTCAGTGACGAGCTTACGGTGTCTGTTTTGCAGGTTGAGAAGAATAACCATATTTGCCGGACATAACCCTCGTGAGAAATATCTACTTAACCCTAGGATTATCCTTAATCTATCGGGGTCACTTAGTGTTTCTTCAATTAACTATTCTTTTTATAGTTAGAGTAATTACACTACCATAAAGTAGAATAATTACACTTGTTATATTAAGGACTACATTACCCATCACACGATCAATTTTAAAAAGGACTATAAAATATTAACATTTGTATTTTAATGTTAACTATAACATACTATACGTTAGTTAACTACCCTCATTATATCTTATTAGGGTATATTTGGTTGAAAGTAATAGAATGAGAGAATAAATAGAATGAACAAATGAATGAAATAGATCATTACATTCCTTTGTCTTGTTTGTTTAACCTGTGGGAATGAAATGAATAATTACTTTATGTTGTTTTGTATAAAATAAAATAAAATTGTAGGAATGAAATAGAAATAATAAAAACTAGCATTATTACCCGCGCGTTGCAGCGGTATTATATGTGTGTTTATACAAACATATTATTTGGTGATTCTCATATATTACATTGAAATCAATTAGGATGATATGGGCAGCAATATTGGTAATATTATGTGTTATATACAATAGTTAGATTTGAATATAATTATGACAATTAATGAAATTAATATTAAGTCCCCTATAAGATTGGTTTATCAAGGCCGGGAAAGAAAAAACATTAAAGTGTTATATAATATGCAACCACAAATAAAAACATAAATTATAAATAAAATATAATTCTTACACAACTATATATATATATAAGAGAATCGACAACCATCAACAGAAGCATATTTCCATGCTATAATGCATGTTATGGAAAACGGAAACTCAATCAATCTCGCTAGATAATAAAAGTGAAAAAATATTTTAAAATTTAATTAAAACTTATATTTAAAAAGATTATTGAAAAGAGTATTTGAAAATTGTGATAAACTTATATATATGAAAAAAAAATATTTACGTAAGTTATAACTTGATAAAAGGGTAAATAAACACTTATGATTATTTAAAAATTGTGATAAACTTAATATATTTTGATTAAAAAAATAAAGTAGTTATGTAAATTATAATTTGATTTGATAACAGGGTAGATAAACAGGTGTCATCTAATACATATGTATGTGAATTTTGTCTCAGTCTTCTATATGTTAGATTATAACATTAATAGTATAACAGTTGACGTGTATAAATCAATTATTAATATGGTATAAAATGAAATACATAGGGTTAAAGTTTTAAGGGAAAAAAGAAGTTTTGCATAACTGGGCAGTTTGGAAGTAAATAATACAGCACACTATGATAAAAAAAAAAAATACTAAAAATAGGCACATATCTCTGACGTCGGTGAATATCACGTGGTTTTGTTTTTGTTTTTTTTTTTAGTTTTTCTAAAAAAGGGTTAGACGAAAGAGAGTTCCGGCGATCTCCAGAAACTCCGGTCAGCGATTCCAACGACGATTCACACACCAAAAGATAATCTGGAAAATGTTCAGACGCGTGATAACATGATCGGAGATTACGATGTTTTATAGGCATGGGAGTGGTGGCGGTTATCCATTAGTAAACCATTGCGACGGTTGACGAATCGTGAAGACCTTTGAATTGAGGAGGCGTGCGTATGAATTATGTCGGAAACCATTGCGACGGTTGGTAATCTTTTGAAAAGGACCAACAATCTTTAATTGAACCATCATGTCGGAAACCGTCGCCATTAAGAAAAAAATATTTAGAACACATAAATCGCTTGGATATTATATAGAAGTTAAATAAAAATGTTTTAGACTATAAAGCCCAATAATAAAAATTAAGAAGAGTTAACTTATGGTCCGTTTTGTTTTATAAGACCAGATTTTGTATAAAACGTAATTGCTACGGTTGAACTCTTTTGAAACTGAAAGAACCAACCAACTACTGGTATAAATAATTTTATGGTTTAAACCGATTAGTAAACACTTGCATACCATTACACATAAGCTAATTTTATGTGCCTGAAAATCTGGAATCACTTGGCAAAAGCTTGGATTCTTGGAAATTGTAAACTTGGGGGTGTTATAAGATTGCTTATTTTCACCAACTTATAACTTATTAATTTTTTAAAAATGAATAAGATGTTTGGGATTGTTTTTGATGTAAAAGAAAAAAATTAATAAGTTACTGTACTTTTCTAAATTATTAATTTATTAAAAGGTTATAAAGAGTTCACAAGGAATCCCAAACACCCCTTGGAAAGTTAGAATCCTCTAATTTGATCGTTGGCCCATCACCCATGAAGTAGCTACAGTTTTATAATACCTGTTATTACAGGCTATTCAGCGAGCCCAGGCCCAATCTGATTTTAGTCATTGACTCATTAATTAGTTTCTTTTTTCCTCATAAACAGAATGAGTAGAAACTATATATACAATAAGTTAAGCAATTCAAAATTTTTCGTTGTCAACGGAAATACCATCTTATATTGTTTTTAGTTATAATATCTATAACTCTGTAAGTCGTATTTTGATTTGTCTAATCTTACCAATATTTTGAATCGAACGTCTTACCGATGATTTCTTGAAGGGACCACTCCTATATGAATTCTACCCATGAAGAGTAAAACGGGTCTGATTTAGCCCAGTTTCTGATTCAACTCGGTATCAAGCATATTCGGCCAGCCTGCTTGCTGTGCCTGTATAGTGGTTTAGGTAAGGTGGGCAAAATAACTTGTGACATCATTTGTATCCGGTTTACCTAGCTTGACTGTCCGGCCCAACCACAACATTTTTTTGCATAATACATATTCTGTAAATTTGAAATATATTAGTGAGTCAGTGTACTTTACACTTTATCACAGCCAGTACTAATGTGTTGATTTGACAATAAATATCACATGTGACATTTCCAAAATTAGATGGGAAAAATAATCAAAATGAGAGAGAGAAGGGTTCAAACAAGAAAATCCAGACGAGATCAGTAGATTCAAAATTGCATGTTACATCACCGAGTTCACGTGTGTCTAAGTTCATTTATATGTGTACTCGAATGTACGTACAAAGGGAAAGCAAAAGTATAGCACATGAATCCCTTATTTTGGGTGAAAATGGAATAGTATAAGTGAGCATCATTCTCAATTTGTTATGTACACTGTATATGCGTGAGCCATGATATAAGCATTTTACATCTTATATACAATACTTAAACGCTTGAATTTTCTTTTATAATAAGGTGTATTGTTTTTAATTGTTGTCGGTCTCAATTTACGAATTGGCAGTTGACGGTTCTATCTTTTAACGTACTTGTTCCCAACAGTTGTGACTAATAGAATCCTAATGCTGTTAGTTGTAGATCACCGGAAAAAGTTTTGGCCAGAAAACTCACATTTTTTCGGAAAACTTAATATTTTCGTTACAAACATCTTTGTAACCTTCGATATGATTGTAACAACTCTGGTTTTCGAATTTATTAAATACCCGACCCGTCTCGATGTTCGGGTTATTTTATTAAATAAAAATATCGCAGTTATCGAGTTAAATTAATTGTTATAATATTATTTTTTATTATTTATATATTATATATTTATAACTTTCAATATATGGCAAAGTTAACCCCAAACCCAACTTTTATCTCTTTATGTTTCCACCCTCAAACCATAGGGACTTAAGTGCAAAATTCACATTATAACCCATCAACCCAGTAACCATGATCCAAACACTGATTTAATAAACAATGACGGATTAATCCTAGTGATAATTCTAGGGTTTATTCAAGTGTCGTTTAAGGACCGCTTGTTTATATTTTATAGATACCAAATATTAACCAGGTTAGACACCAGCCCAGTTGGCTGGTGCATCCCTGGTTAAATTTTGTTGACAGGTCGCGGCTTCGAGACCCATCACCCCCTTTTTCGTTTATTGTTGGCAATTTTGATATTTTAACCATTTTCATATATAATAATGACAATAAACAGTAAATAAAATATATTTTTATAAAAACCGACAATATTTCTCATGTTTTTTCGAATCCTATAAAAAACTATATTCATGTGTATACATGTATATATAAATATACATATATGTATATATATACATATAATTAATACAACTTGTTTAATTCTTTAAGTTACATATAAATAAAGTGTTAGGGCATATAATTTATGCTGAGAATCCTCTATCCTTGATTAAATTGTGGATCAATTATCCTTATGATATGTTCCAGATTGTGAAGGAGCAAGGAACTTGGTATTATATGTTTACTAATAATTGTATTTGGACGGTGTTGTGTTTAGTATATATAACGGCTGGAGGACTAAGTCATCCTATTCTTGCGCTACTGGACGACTTCCGAACGTGGTCAATGAAGAAGAAACGGCTAGTGGGAATAGTGGCGTAAATGTAGGAATTCTAGTTAGTTGATATTTTTTCTTTTCTCTTTATAATTGAGATAGACGATCAGTCAGAAAGACACTTGTATACACACACACACACACCTGAGCAATCTCTCGTTCATAGCTCGCACACTTAGCTTTCATTGTAACACTGATCAATATCTCCATCATTTGTAACCTTTTTTGATATTAATAAAGTGGTGATAGACGGTTTGTTATCACCCGGGTTTTTTTTTTCCTTTGATCTAATCAAGATCAAGGGGTTTTTCCTCGTAATAAATCACGTTGTTCATCCCTATTTCATATATACAATCGTTGTTAATACCATAGCACTATACCTCACAATTACAGATTTGGATACATTATCCTTAGCAGATTTTTGTCCAAAATAATTTGGCGTCCACCGTGGGGCAATTGGTGCTATAATCCAGAAAATACCCTATCAATATTTAACCTTTTCATACATATACCACTTTCAATGGCCTCTCAATCAACCTCTGCTTCGTCAACCATACCATCTTCGGTTCCTCTCTCCTCAAGAACTTTGCCACCGATGCCTCCTCCAATTACGGGAACAACAAGGGCTGCTGCTGCTGGAAACAATACGCAACTACCAGTCTTCCAGAGTGTAATATCTCGAATTTTTCATATTTGTATTCGTTTAAGTTTAAACCGATTCGGGAACGCAATTCGGATCTTTCGAACTATTTAAAACTTGTATTTATTGGTATTTAACTTGGTTTAAATTATTTTATAATTTCATAATTTTCATTTATGCTAAATAGTTCTTAAAAACCCTAAAAATCAGTTAAAACAGCTACAAATCGCATTTATAAAAGTACAGGGACTATTTTTGACCCAAATCTCGAAACTTATGCCCCAAGATAAGTTATATAATATTATAACATGTCCATTTTCTTACCTTAAATATTAAAAATAAATTTTTATTATTAATTGGTTCGATTTTGTTATTAATTGATCATTTTGTTTCCTAATTCGTTTTTAGCATGCAAATCACTTATTTTAGGCATAAATCGGGTGAATTAAGCTCCAAGAAAACTAATACAACTAAAATACATGTCCATGTACATAAACCCTTGATCAAGAACGAAATTTACAGCTTATAACATTGATTTAATCATTAAAGACCCATACGGTTTTTAAACGAGTAAGTTACCATATTTAAATCAATTTAGTGTATCCTATATAAACATATCATTATTTCTCAACCACAAATCATCCCTAAACCCTAGAACACTACTCTCAGCCGTAACCCTCCTCTGACACTCCTCAAACTCTTCGGTTTTTGCATATTGGTTGAAGATATGTTCATAACCGGTTGACTTTGCATACGTATGGACCTTTGACTCATCATTTCCATTGATTCTTTCACTTTCCGGGTAAGTTGTAAACATAGAAATCATTCATATATATTCCCTAGTCAATAACCTTCAATCAATTTTGGTGGTTGAAGGGTTTTAACTGGTCAAATCATTTAAAACTCGTTAAAGAACAAAAAAGTCAACTAGTTTGACTTAATGTTTTCTCATACTTTTGGTCGGATTCAACGTTCTGTCGAGAAGACTTTTATACTCATAACGAAATTTTAAGGCTACTGGCCAAAACCCGACTTCCGAATCGCTGTTCGGATTCTGGCCAGTATTAGCTCGCTTAAACGTTTAATTCGACATAACTAGAGTTCTACTCATCCGTTTGGATTAATTCCAGCGGAATTAAGTTCGTTTTTATTTAAAGTTTCGTATCACAAAGTTTAAGGTTCTGATAAGTTATCTCGTATGACGCGTATTGGACGACTCGCTTATCCGTTTACTCGTTTATTCTTAATTATACTCACTTGCCTTTAATTTAAGGTGAGTATTTCACTCCCCTCTTTTACTTATTTTAGCCGTTTTAGGGACATAGGCGTTCATAGATATTTTTATATTATATAGTACTCAACCGCAACTGTTTATCCTTGTGTGTTTATCAGTTTGCCTAACTTGCTATTTGCTTACTTACTTATTTGTATGCTATTGCTTACTTCGGAAACCGATGCCCATTTTTATGGTGCGATTTAGTCCTTTCTTGGTAACCAATGTCCATTTATATGGATTGGTTGAGCCCTTTCTTTATGGTTTGCTTTCTTTATAGTTGTTTGATTGTTATGTGCTATGGCTTATCTGTATATCTCACAGGAACAGTTTGCACTTTTACTTATTATTATATAGTGTCTCAAATCTGGTGTTATACTCACTCAACATTGTGTTGACAAAACCTATTGTATTTTTAACGTATATGCAGGTTATCGTGTGATGTGATTCTCAAGCTTGTATTCGAAGAAAACTTAGGTTGCATGCTAGAGAAGAAGATACACGAATTAGAATATTTGATTTTTTTTATTTGATTAAATTTAATTTATGTACTTTGGTTAATTTTGATGTAAATGATTATTTAATTAAATTTAATAGATATTGCCACCTTTAATATTGCATGATAGTACCTTGAGAGCTGTGACAATCAGTTCACGCCCGACATTTCCGCCATAGGTTGGGGTGTGACTGATTGGTATCAGAGCCGAAGGTTTAAGATAGGTCGTTAGTGGTGCCATAGTAACATGCTTAGGAGCCCCATACGTGCTTATCTGTTTACTTTATGTGTTCAAATTTGATTGTTTACAGCTTTCTTAGATAATTATTTATTTATTGTCTATTGCATTATTATGCACACACACACAAACTCCGAGGCTATGCTTCAACATTCAAATAAAACTTTTCAAAAGTTAGATTACTTTTATTTGTTGGAAATTTCTTAAGAATTCCCACATGTTGTTTTTGCTCGTTCACCTTAGGGCTAGGTTATGTGGCATGTCCCTATCTCAAATGAAAAGGGGAGAGAAACTGTGAGTTGGGCACTGGCAAAACGGTTCCAAGAACCAAAGGTTAGACGCTATTCCTTACCTGGGTGATAACCTGCCCACAGTACTCGACCCTATGGACCCGAGCGAGACCCATAAATGCCATATGACCGACACCCTAAGCTGTCAACCGTAACCACGATAGTGGTTTCATTCCTTATAATATTTTTAAACCAAATTCACGGTGGTTCGTGGCTTAAATTCAGTAACCTTCCGATTTTGGTTTTACGATATTTTAAGTGGTTAGTCGGTAATCCCGACTATCCATTTCTTGACTTTTTTTTGTATTTTTGTTTGAGTAATCAACGTGGTGATTCACAAGATGCTCCGACTACCCATATTTAATTCGATAATTCGTTGATTAGTTGGGTCAGTTAAATGCCATGTACACGCTCATGGACTGAACAACTCAGTTGTTTATTACACGTTATTTGAATTGGGCCATCAAAATGCCATGGAATGCTCATGCGAGGCCAATTCACAAACTTTATGTTGTTTTGTTTAGTTGGGCCATTCAAATTTCCATGGAAAGCTCATGGGAGGTCAACTAGTTTGATATGCTTTGTTATTTTATTTTTGGAAAATCATATAAAAAGATTATTTACTTAAATGCTTTAAACTCATACATATTATTTTAATTCTTGACTCGTCCTCTAGTCTTCACTAGTAATAATTCATAAACATACATATACATATACATACGCATCCCCGTAATTTCATATCAGCTCATTCCTACAACTCACTTGTCATCTTACACATCCATTATTGGCCCTCATAGAATGCCTTTCTTAAGAACCATCGTCGTAATCAACGTCGTTCATTTGTTTCCCGTGATTTCCATTCAACTACTAGAATCACCAAGGAGTGTTGCTGTATGCTATTAACCGACCAACCGCCAACCTCAACAAAACTAAAATACACCGAACAAGAAAACTTATACTAACTCTTATCCGTTAAAATACTATTTAAATTATATTTTCTTAATTATAATCATATCCTCAAACTATAAATTTCAAGTACATTTAAATCCTTATACTCAACGTTAAACTAAAAATATTTTATTATCTCTTGTTTTCCTTAATATCATGATCGTTTTCACAATTTAATTTCCACTTTATAAATCTTTATTATTGAAATTCAATTATTGTATATTTTATTATTATTAAACTAAATTATGAATTCTCTAAAGTTAATTTCCATTTTTAAATTAAAATTTTCCATTAATTAATTTAACTTTATGTATTAAATTGACTTTTTGATTGAACTTTCATCGTAAACATTTCAAGTCCCTACTTTGATTTTTTTTTGAAAACTTTGAACGTTTTAAATGATAAATTCGTAGTTGTTAGAATAGTCATGGTGGTTCATACATTTCTAGCCTCGCATTTATCTTATTTTATAATATGCTTCACTTTAATTTAGAATTTGTTACTTACTTAAATTTCCATTATTGATAATTCAATTTACTTATTTCTTAACATTTATAACGATTTTATGAAAAAAGGAAAAAAAATCCACGAATTCCCAATCCAATCTAATTTAATTACCTACCTTATATTTTATATAAATTTTAAAGGTTTAATTGGAATAGGACTATCTCGGTGATTCGGGAGTATCCGCCTCTCAATTTAATCTAATAACGATTTATTCAAATATGTATATTTTCGCATTTTCATTAATAATTAAATTATTAAACTACTAATTCTTATAATATTTTAGAATATCTTAATCGAATTAATCTCATCCCAAATTCACAATTTGAAAACATATAAACTTTACATTAACTTCCCTTTAATCTCATAAGTTCGCCAACTAACTAAACTCGACCCACCAAATTCCTTGTTTAAATTTATACCCTCGAACTTAAGAATTGTTATGAATTAAACTTTTGATCATATCGACTCACGAATCAAGTTCCTTTATCCAACACGGTTAACTTCATATTACTCTTAGCTTATTCTCGATCATCATAATTCATTTCAAACGTCTGCTTTAAGATCTCCACTTCACTCTTCAAAATTTGTAACTTTCCTAACCAAAAGATATAATAGAAATCTCCTGGTTTTATTAATCAAATTCGAACGTTAAATAAGTATCTATTGAATTTATATTTAAAGTTTTACTTTTAAAAGCAAAAGAAATTTTAGAAATTACATGGTTTTATCAATTCAACTTGAACATGTATTAATTAACTTTTAAAGTATATTTAACAATTATTATCAAAACAACTGTTTTCTCTTAAAATATTATTTTTCAATGTTTTATAACCCACATGATGGAACGGATTATTGCGGACCATCCGACGATAAGAGTAATTATGGATGCATACATAATTATCCAAGTTCTCACATGGAAATCATAATACGTACAATTATGAGTCATGATTTAGAACCTAAGATGGCTTGGGTAACGGTACAAATGATGAGATGATAAGGACATGGTGGATACGCCGCTGATACATCCTATATATAAGTGCCCTTATCGGATTGTCATTTGAAGAGTTGCTTCGGTTATTGGAAGTTCTATGTTATGATATTTTCCTTAAAAGTTTAATTGATTTCAAAACGATGATGTTTAAGTTTTCCTTAATTTCGGGACGAAATTCCCTAAAGTAGGGGAGACTGTAATATCTCAGATTTTTCGTATTTGTATTTGTTTAAGTTAAACCGATTCGGGAAAGCAATTCGGATCTTTCGAACTATTTAAAACTTGTATTTATTGGTATTTAACTTTGTTTAAATTATTTTATAATTTCATAATTTTCATTTAAGCCAAATAGCTCTTAAAAACTCTTAAAATCAGTTAAAACGGCTACAAATTGCATTTATAAAAGTACAGGGACTATTTTTGACCCAAATCTCAAAACTTATGCCCCAAGATAAGTTATATAATATTATAACATGTCCATTTTCTTACCTTAAATATTAAAAATGAATTTTTATTATTAATTGGTTCGATTTTGTTATTAATTAATCATTTTGTTTCCTAATTCGTTTTTAGCATGCAAATCACTTATTTTAGGCATAAATCGGGTGAATTAAGCTCCAAGAAAACTAATACAACTAAACTACACGTCCATGTACATAAACCCTTGATCAAGAACGAAATTTACAACTTATAACATTGATTTAATCATTAAAGACCCATACGGTTCTTAAACGAGTAAGTTACCATATTTAGATCGATTTAGTGTATCCTATATAAACATATCATTATTTCTCTACCACAAATCATTACTAAAACCTAAAGAACTGCTCTTAGCCGTCACCCTCCTCTGACACTCCTCAAACTCTTTGGTTTTTGCTTATTGGTTGAAGATACGTTCATAACCGGTTGACTTTGCATACGTATGGACCTTTGACTCATCGTTTCCGTTGATTCTTTCACTTTCCGGGTAAGTTGTAAACATAGAAATCATTCATATATATTACCTAGTCAATAAACTTCAATCAATTTTGGTGGTTGAAGGGTTTTGACTGGTCAAATCGTTTAAAACTCGTTAAAGAACAAAATAGTCAACTAGTTTGACTTAACATTTTCTCATACTTCTGGTCGGATTCAACGTTCGGTCCAGAATACTTTTATTCTCATAAAGAAATTTTAAGGCTACTGACCAAAACCCGACTTCCGACTCGCTGTTCGGATTCTGGTCAGTACTAGCTCGCTTAAACGTTTAATTCGACATAACTAGAGTTCTACTCATCCGTTTGGATTGATTCCAGCGGAATTAAGTTCGTTTTTATTTAAAGTTTCATATCACAATGTTTCAGGTTCTGATAAGTTATCTCGTTTGACGCGTATTGGAAGACTCGCTTATCCGTTTACTCGTTTATTCTTAATTATACTTGCTTGCCTTTAATCTAAGGTGAGTATTTCACTCCCCTCTTTTACTTATTTTAGCCGTTTTGGGGACATATGCGTTCATAGATATTTTTATATTATATAGTACTCAACCGCAACTGTTTATCCTTGTGTGTGTATTAGTTTGCGTAACTTGCTATTTGCTTACTTGCTTATTTGTATGCTATTGCTTACTTCGGCAACAGATGTCCATTTTTATGGTGCGGTTTAGTCCTTTCTTGGTAACCAATGTCCATTTATATGGATTGGTTGAGCCCTTTCTTTATGATTTCTTTCTTTATGGTTTGCTTTCTTTATAGTTGTTTGATTGTTATGTGCTATGGCTTATCTGTATATCTCACTTTTACTTTTATTATATAGTATCTCAAATCTGGTGTTATACTCACTCAACATTGTGTTGAAAATTGTATTTTTAACGCATATGCAGGTTATCGTGTGATGTGATTCTCAAGCTTGTATTTGAAGAAAACTTATGTTGCATGCTAGAGAAGAAGATACAAGAATTAGAATATTTGATTTTGTTTTATTTGATTAAATTTAATTTATATACTTTGGTTAATTTTGATGTAAATGATTATTTAATTAAATCTAATAGATATTGCCACCTTTAATATTGCATGATAGTACATTGAGAGCTGTGACAATCAGTTCACGCCTCGACATTTCCGCCATAGGTTGGGGTGTGACACAGAGCTCGAAAACTACCGCTGCCACTTCGGTAGTTAATACTAACAATGATGTTTCTACTATGTTTTCACAGGTCAAAGCATACATGGAGCAATAAAATAAGACTAACCAGAGGATCCTTTGGGAGATAGTAGACCTGAAGAATACTAAGAGGCCGACAAAGGATCAAACTCCCCTGATGCCCAGGATGTTAGATTTTAACACTATAATATCCTTGGCTCAACCTACTTAAGGATCATCCATCCTTCAGCTGGGAGCCATGAATCTACAGACTCACGGACCCTCAATTTTCCAGCAAGGATCATCTATCCTTAACCCGGGGTCCATGGGTCAACAAATTCAAGGATCCTCAACTTTCTAGCAAGGATCATCTATCCTTCAACCAGGGTCCATGGGTCAAACAGCTCAAGGATCCTCAACTTTTCAGCAAGGAATATCTATCCTTCAACCGGGGTCCATGGGCCAACAAGCTCAAGGATTCTCAACCTTTCAGCAAGGACCATCGATCCTTCAACCAGGATCCTCCGGATTGTATCTTCAAGGATTCTTCAACTCCCAACCACTAGGATCCTTCATCCACAATCAAGGATCCTTCTTCCAGGATCAAGGATTCTCAGGGGTTTAACATCAACGGTCCTCTGAGGTCCATGAAGGAGATATAATCCCCATGCAAACCATAGCTTCTGGTGGATCAACTCCTGTAGCAAACGCTTCTTACCTCCACCACTCTTCTGGAATGCCAACATTTACACAACAAAGAGGTAACATGCATGATCCAATATCCTTAAATGCTAACCGTGGTTCCATGCAGGATGCAGGTATCAACCAAGCCATGGCTAAGGAACTGCAGAAATTTAAGGATATGATATCCAACGTACCCGGGGTGATCCGTCCAATCCTCGAAATACTAGAGGGAAGCCACAAATTGTCCAGATTTGCTCCACCAATCTGTGACGCGGAAATCTCGAAACGCTTTCAAACCCCCAACATGAAAGTGTATGACGGGACCACTGATCCTAAAAAGAACGTAGCTCAATACAGAGAATGGATGGAAATCAACTCGATTCATGAGAGGCTCAAGGAGGCTTGTTTGTGCAAGGGTTTTGGATCCACTCTAACATGATCTGCGCTCAAATGGCTGCTAAGTCTCCCTCCTTACTCTGTTACTTCATTTTCTCACTTTGTTAACTTGTTCAACAGTCAATTTTCCTGTAGTAGGAAATTTGAGAAGTTAACTAGTGATTTATACCGAGTTATCCAACCTAGTGATGAATCCCTTAGGGATTTTGTTACAAGGTTTGGCAGGGAAGCCCCGGAAATCCCCAATCTTGACATGGCTACTGCTGTTGAAGCATTCAAGATGGGACTTCAGAAGGGCTCCCCCTTTTATGATGATCTTGTGATGACTCCTTGCTGGTCTTTGGATGAAGTAAGAAACATAGCACTGAGGTTCATACGACTGGAGGATGACAAAAGGATCCAAGAACGATTGGGGGCTCAGACGAAACAAGAATCCCCTGATAAGAATAAAGGATCCTGATGTGCTAAAAGTAGTCAAATAATTTATTAACTAAAATATGTTAATCTAGACACTAAGTAATAATTCTAGACTCTTAAACTTAACTTAAACTACTAATCAGCAAGTGAACCGGTCGACTCTAGTACAGCTAAGTAAGTCCGGATATCGAACTCACGAGACTCTTTAAATTACATATATTAACTAATTAATTAGACTGGACTAACTAACATGACTATTTATTTTTTAGTAAATGGGGGTTTATTATAATACTATTACTTAAACTAATATTAAAATCTAATTAATAAAAGGCAAGTAAAAACGAAAAGAATATTCTTATGAGTTTAAAATCAGATGACGATGAAAACCACCTAGGCTAGAATCCCCTAAACTATGGCTATCAATTACCTGGGATTCTTAAGTTATGGAACTGAGATCATAAGATGAACCCTTGACAGAAAACCCGAACAGGACCCTTGAACCTCCAAGAAGACACCTATGAGTTTCTAACAAGTTCTAAGACATACCAGTTTTATGAATTAAACTTCCTTACGGTTATTTAATAAGTTATGTCTAAGTATCTTTATGACGAAATCCTACCTTACAACGCGGAATTCAAAGATAGCTAAGTAGACTCAATTGACTTAATAGACTAAGCTGACAATCAAACCTAGACGGACTCCTTACGAAGAACTAAATCGAGAAATCCTGAACAACAAAGATCTTTCAATAACCTATCACCTTACAACTTTCTAGGCTAGCAGCTCACTTTTATTTATTTAATTAGTTTTATTGTTTCTATGATCTTAATGCACATCAATCATAAACTAGTCAAGAACACATAGTAAATGACCTAACAAAACCCTATCCTATGAAGCAATCACCAAGGGCAATGTGAAACAATACATCCAAGTAAATAAAACCAAACAATCAAAACGCATCAATTAACTCAAAACTCAACAGTTTACTTAAAACATAAAATCCATAACGAAACAAATCTCAATCAACATCAAACCAAACAAAGGTTCATCACAAGCCTAGACAGTCTAATAAGTTTAGCCTAACATCTTAAATTCAAAGAAACCAAAATAATTAAGTTCAACAACCAAGCTCATAATTAAAATAATAAATTCAAACCGAACTATGATGATGCTTGGTTGAATAGGTGTTGAACCCAAACGCTATATGCTCGAACCAAAAGCTTTCTCTCTCTTCATTTTATTCTTCTTTTCGTTGTCCTGGTCGAACTCCGATAAGTGGCTGTGGGTTTTTTGGGGTTTTGTTCTTCTTTCACGTGACACCTTCTTGTCCTTTTATAATCATGATGGCATCCACCCAATAATTCCATTAAGCCTCCTAAATCTCCTTTATTGCGTTCCCAAATCAGGAAATGGGTCACGGCCCAAGTCAACTACTCAACCTTTAATTTTAAATCTCAATGACTTAGCCCAACTTCAATTGAGATGCCCATCTTTCAAATGATAATTTATGTACGTAACACCTCCTAGATACAATGAAAACAATTGGGTTAAATAATCATTATTGTAATAGTAGTTCAATTAAATATTTCTTAGTTATTTTCTTTGGTTACTCGTGTGCTCCATGAAACCGTTTATTCATTAATTTACTTTGACAATTTGAATTATTATATATATATATATATATATATATATATATATATACTATTGTTAAAAAATCAACGTTCATGTAGATAAAAAAATGTGTTAACATTAAGTATAATATAAAAGGATAGATTTCACATTTACTCATCATCTCAAGTTTAGCAAAATATGCTCAATATGCACGTTGTCTTTTAAAACCTAATAACCTCACATATGAACCAACTAAACATAACATTCATTAAGAATCTAACTCAAGAATACTAAAAAGTGTAGGAAATATATATATAT
This sequence comes from Bidens hawaiensis, assembly GCF_021521415.1. Lineage (NCBI taxonomy): Eukaryota > Viridiplantae > Streptophyta > Magnoliopsida > Asterales > Asteraceae > Bidens > Bidens hawaiensis. Next base: position 1,340,949 of record NW_027491435.1, read on the forward strand.
ATATATATATAATATGTATATATATATATATATATAATATGTATATATATATATATAATATGTATATTTTAGACCACATCAGATCCTCATACAGAAACAACAATTCGAAGCCGTACTCCAAATTCAACAATCAAAACGTTCGAGCAGTTGAAGAATGAGATGATGATGAAGATTACACCAGCATCTCAGAATATTGCTTCTCCGTAGATACCCATGGCTTGATTTGTGCCATGAAGGATCTTGGAGAGAAGTCAAGGTGGCCCCGAAAGAACGAGAAGTCAACCACCTTTAGAGACAAATCCAAATGGTGTGCTTTCCATGAGGATTTTGGCCACATGACGGACGATTGCATCGGTTTAAGGAGGTAAATTGGATACCTCCTGAGTAAGGGCCATTTTAAGGAACTATTGGGAAGAAAAAAGTCCAGGATCCAGGATCCTGAAGAGATTCCTCAAAAAGCGATTTCGCCCCCACCAGATGCTCAAGTGATCAACTTCATTTCCAGTGGCTCAGACATATGTGGAACTTCCTTCTTAGCAGCTAAGAGGCTGGCCAAGGAGACCAAGTTGGATAATGGGGAACGACCGGTTATATCCACCACCTTGACAACAGACAAAAGGATCTTTTTTGATGAAGAAGATAAATCAAGCATCCAGGATCCCCATCATGACGGTTTGATTATTACTTTGTTTATTGCTAACCATTATGAACACATGATCCTAGTGGACGGTGGAAGCTCGGTTAACATCATCCAACATGATGTGCTTCAAAAGATGAATATACCAGACTCAGAGATCATCCCAAGGACATCGGTGCTAGTCGGTTTCAGTGGCGAGACCAAGAAAACATTGGGGGACATCAAACTTCCTATATACATCGAAGGGTTAAATTCTTACCAAAAATTCTGTGTTATAGACAACCTTTCTTGTTGCAATGTTATTTTGGGTAGGCCTTGGTTACATGGGATGAAGGCAGTAGCCTCTACTTACCATCAATGCATCAAACTACAAACTCCTTGGGGAGTAGTAAGGATAGATGGTGACCAAGTCGAAGCCAAGAACTACTATTCTTCATCAATGAAGCCAGTAGCTAAACAGACGATAGCATAGCAACCACAACAACATCCTAGGGACGTGCTGGAAGCTCGGGAGAAAGACATAAAGGAAGTGTCCTTGTATCCCAATGATCCAGATGTGAAAGTGTTCATAGGATCCAGTATCCCTAGTGAGATCGAGGAGGATATAATATCCTTCCTAAAACAAAGAAAGTCCACGTTTACCTTCAAACATTAAGACATGACAGGTATTTCTAAGGAGGTAATTACTCACAAGTTAGGCCTTGATTTATCTGTTAAACTCGTCCATCAAAAGCGAAGGAAATTCGCTCCTGAGAGGAACGCGATCATACAAGAAGAAGTTGAAAAACTTCTTAAGGCCGGTATGATCAGAGAGGTTAAGTATCCTCGATGGTTAGCTAATGTGGTCGTTGTTTCTAAAAAGAATGGAAAGTGGAGGGTGTGTGTCAATTTTACTGATTTAAGCAATGCATGCCCCAAGGATCCTTTCCCGTTACCACATATAGATTCCATGGTGGATGCAACGGTAGGAAATGAGATGCTTATCTTTATGGATGCTTCCTCTGAATTTCAAAAAATTCAGATGGAACCATCTGATCAATAGGATACAACCTTCATGACTCCTACCGGCATCACTGTTATATTGCTATGCCATTCGGACTAAAAAATGCAGGGGCAACATATCAAAGATTAGTCAACATGATGTTCAAGGATCAGTTAGGCAAGACTATTGAGGTCTACATAGATGACATGGTGGTGAAGTTAAAGAGAGTTGAGGATCACCTCAGAGATCTTGAAAAAGCATTCAATATCCTCGACCAGTATAACATGAAACTGAACCTGTCAAAATGCCATTTTGGTGTTAAGGCTAGAAAGTTTCTAGGATACATAGTGACTAAAAGAGGGATAGAAGCAAGCCCCGAGCAGATAGAAGCCATCATCAATCTAAAATCCCTGTGAATGCTAAGGATGTCCAGAGGATGACTGGAAGAATAGCTACTCTCAACAGATTCATCTCCAGATCCTCGGAGAAGTGCAAATATTTTTACGACATCCTTAGGAAAAACAAGAAGTTCGAGTGGACGAAGAAGCATGAAGTTGCTCTTAAAGCCTTAAGGGATTACTTATCCTCGGCACCAGCTTTGATGAATCCTGTGAATGGAGAATCCTTATATCTATACCTCGGAGAAGTGCCGTCCTCATGAAGGATCATGAAGGTGAACAACATCCCGTTTATTATGTAAGTAAAAGTCTTTTAGATGCGGAAGCCAGGTATTCTCATTTAGAAAAGTTAGTTCTTGCACTTATTATAGCTTCTACGAAATTGAGACATTACTTTGAAATACATATTATTATTTTAAGAACTAATTATCCTGTTAAGAATGTGCTTAAAAAACCAGAATTATCAGGAAGGATGGCCAAGTGGGCTGTGAAGCTGAGTGCATATGATATTCAGTATGAGCCCAGAACAACCATTAAATCGCAAGCACTAGCAGACTTTGTGGCTGATTTCAGCAGTGACATGCAAAAAGAAGTTGATTTAGAATTCCAGCAATTAGAAGAAACCAAAGATCCTTGGATCCTCTTCACAGATGGAGCTTCCAATGTAAGAGGGACATGATTGGGTATCCTACTGAAATCGCCACAGGGGGACATATTACCCTAGTCTATAGCCTGTGAATTTCAAGCGGCAAATAATAAGGCGGAATACGAAACTTTGATCGCAGGTTTGCAATTAGCGAAACGCATGAGGATCAGGTATCTTCAAGTATATATAGAGTCATTGTTGATAACTAACCATTTTAATAGCTCATATGCTGTTAAAGGGGAAATATTAATCAAATATCTAGATGTTGTGAAGGAGTTAGCGAAATCCTTTGAGTTGTTTAGTATTGATCAGGTACCAAGGTAAGAAAACGCTGGGGCAGATGCCTTAGAAAATTTAGCCTCATCTTTGAAGATTCTAGAAGACACGAAGATCCCAATCAATCTATATACTATCGCCAGCAATAGGAGAACAAGAAATTGGAGAGATAACAACTGACAAACAAATTGTAATTTGGGATCCATCATCCTCATATAGTCAAGGATCGTGGATCCTCCCAATTAAGAAGTACATCTAAGATGAAGAAATTCCAGCCACAGAGAATCCGAAGTCTTTCAAACTCAAGGTATCACAATACATTTTATTACATAATATTATGTATAGGAAATCTCTTGCAGGTCCATACTTGAGGTGTATCGAGGATCCTGAAATTCAAGAGGTGCTCAAAGACTTTCAAGAGATTGTGGTAATCACACTGGAGGTAGAGCTCTGTTTTCTAGGATTCTAAGAACAGGATACTTCTGGCCAACCATGAAGAGAGATGCCATGGAATACTCAAAGAAGTGTGAAGCTTGCCAAAGGCATGGAAAAATCCTACATCAACCAGCAGAACCTATGTATCCTATATCCTCTTCATGGCCTTTCATGAAATGGGGAATGGATATTGTTGGCAAGCTACCTAAAGCGTCAGAAGGTAAAGTATTCATGCTTGCAATGACTGACTACTTTTCAATATGGACAGAAGTAGAAGCTTTTGTTCAAGTCCACGAAAAAGAGGTGATATCTTTCATTAAAAGAAATATTATTACTAGATTCGGTATACCTTCAGAAATTATTTGTGATAATGGTTCCCAGTTTATCGGGAAAAGAACCACTAACTTTTGTGACAGTTGGGGCATCAAGATGATTACCTCTACTCCAGTGCATCCTCAAGCTAATGGCTAGGCGGAATCAAGTAACATAATAATAATCAACAATTTGAAGAAGAAATTAGGATCCAAGAAAGGCAAGTGGGCCGAATAGCTACCTTATGTTCTTTGGGCTGACAGGACAACACCCAAGAATGCAACAGGCCAAACACCCTTCTCATTGGTGTTTGGATTAGAAGCAGTAATCCCTACAGAGATGGTGGTTCCTACAGCCAGAACAAGCATCCGTGATCCTGAGGCTAATAAAAAAAATCCTTCTCGAAGACTTAGATACTTTGGAAGAACTCAGAGATGTAGCCAAGATCAGAATGGCGACATATCAACAAAGGGTAGCTGGGACATACAACAAAAGTATAAGGATCAGAAGATTTCAAGAAGGAGATTTGGTCTTGAGGAAAGCATTCCAGAATACAACCAATTCGGCAGATGGAAAGCTAGCACCCAAGTGGGAAGGCCCTTATCTGATCGAATCGGAAGCAGGAAAGGGGACATATCATTTGTTCACTATGGAAGGAAACATGTTACCAAGAGCATGGAATGCTATCCACCTCAAGAAGTACTTTTTCTGATCAGGATTGAGTATCCTCTAAGGATCGAGTGTCCTTAAAGGATCAAGGATCCTGAAATTGGTAATATCTATCTGATCACTTATTCATTTAAGGTTTTTACTAGTTTAAGGATAACATATTTTAGCATTTGTCATTTCCAAGTTTCAAGTAACAATGCAGGGTACTAATAAGATATTCAATGATCAAGAGGTTGGCCACCTCTCCTTCACATTTAAAGGTACTTTACTACTTCCTTTGGCCTAGCCCACGATTAAGGTATGACCCCCAATAGTCATATCTTCTAAGGTTTAAAGGTTTTCACCTTTCTTATAAATTAAAGTTTCTACACTCTCGCCTGGAGTGCACGCTATCCAACGTATAGTCCGGGGCAGCGGGACCAGTACACGCTTAGTGGGTGACAATTTCGTTGTCTTCGGCTATATGGAGGATCCTACGATTTATGGTAGACGTACCATACCACCGGTTTATAACATTTTCATGTTATCTTACATTTGGGCTAAATCCCGGGTTGGACGAGTCCCCAGTTAACATCCGTATATTGGGCCAGTCCCTAGTTAGGGCTTGTCCTCAGTTTTTGGGCTTGTACCCAGTTTGATCTTGTCCCCTAGTTTGGGCTTGTCCCCAATTCACGGGCTTGCCCCCAGTTCACGGGCTTGTCCCCAGTTGCACGGGTTTTTCCCCAGTTTAACGGATTTAATCCAAATTGATTTTATAAGTTATTTGCAACATATATCCGAAATTCACTCATGAGGATCACAGAAGGATCAACGCTTACGGATTCAAGTTCCTTAATTTATTTTTACAAAGATTACAGAAGGTTTAACACTTATGGTAACTTAGATCTACTTAGATCTTATGGTATGATTTCTACTTGTCAATTTACGTTTATTTGATTGAGATATTTATAAACATTTTTGCTTAAGGATTTAAAATGTTTAAATCATTTTTCACAAGGATATTCTATCATAAATTTTTACCCAAATTCATTTATTAAAACTTTCAATAGAGCTGGGGCTATATTAAACAAACTGTCCATATAACAAGTAAACAAGCAAATAATCAAAAGATAATATTTATTAAAAACTTACTTAAAGTTACCAAAAGTTAACCCGGACTTCACCATTTGAAACATGGACCACCCATCCGCGTTAAAGTAAGTTGCTACTGACCGTTTAACTAAGTGCAAGAAATTAAAAGTCAGGGTACCAAAGGCTTCATCTCCACAAACAGAGGATCCATCCACCTTTGCTACCCCTTGAAATTGTCTTAAGGATCACTGATCCTTCAACCTAATTACTATTATTCATTACAAACCATTATCCTTAAAAAAATGATCAAAACAAAATAAAAAACGGGCTCTGGCCTTGTCTTTGATATCCTTCGTCGCCCGTTCAAGCAGCCTCCTCACCTTTTTCTTCTTCAGTATCCACCACCTCCTTGGCTCCGCTAGTTCCAGCTTCGTTCCCATCCGGCATCTCCACATCCTCTTCACCACCTAAAGCCACCAAAGCCACCTTCCACTTCTTCACATCCCAGACAGATTTGTCAAAAGCCGGATCACTGGCTTATGTGGCCATCTTGATCCTTGCCTGCAGCACCGACCATGCAGCCCACATCTTTGCCTCCTCAGTGGCCTGCTTCACTTCTTCTTGGTGTTGGGCTTCGGCGGTACATAACTGATCCTCCAACCGCTTCTTGTCCTTGGTGAGCTGAGCCATGGCTTTATCCTTTGCGACCGCTGCACTTACCATCCCCGAAAGGCTATCGCTCATCTGGCTCACAATCTTGTCATAGTGATCTTTGCAAGCATTCAGTCTGTAACGAACAGTAACGTAAAAGTTAGAAGCATTTTAGATCTTAAAATTCAAGACATCAGGATAAAGGATATTTACAGTGAGGTTCATGTCTCAGTGGGTCTCTAGCTCAGAAGATCTCTTTCTCTTGGAAGCTGCTAACTTGGCCCTGGTAGTCGTGGTTTTTGGTTCGGAAGTGGTTGTTGCCTTCAAAGCTTCCTTCTTGATACTTTGAGGAGTAATTATGCTGTCGATATCCTCCAAGGAGAACTTGTTGGTAGAGGTGTTCAAAAAAACCGGTTACGGAACCGGTTTGGGCGGTTAACCGGAAAACCGGTTTTTTAAAAACCGGTTTTTTTAAAAACCGGTTTGACCGGTTTACGTAACCGGTTTACGTATCGGTTATACTTTTTGGAGCCAAAACCGGTTTTATAACCGGTTATAAAAAAAACCGGTTTTTTTTAATAACCGGTTATTAAAAAACCGGTTAACCGGTTTTTAAAATAACCGGTTTATAGCCGTTATAAAAAAACCGGTTAACCGGTTTTTTAATAACCGGTTAACCGGTTAAACCGGTTTTCGAACGTTACCAAACGGCTTTATAGCCGTTTTTTTTTTTGCCCGTTTTTTTAGCCGTTTTTTTGGTTTTTTTACCCCCACAAACATCTATATATAGTTTAGGTTGGGTATTGGTTAGATCACACTTGATTATACAACTCCAAAAGCTCTAAACGTTTATTTCATACGCGATTATAACTCCAAACGCTCTTCTTTCGTAGTCGTTTATTTCATACTCGAGTATACCACTCTTAATTCGTAGTCGATTATCATGGCCTCCCAAAGTGCTGCTTCATCGGTCAACATGGGTGCCTCGAACACGGGAGAAACCGTCGTTCGGGTCATCCCCACGAAACGAAACCAAGATATTTGGCAACATTTCGACCTATGCGAAATGTCTAACGGAACCCAAAAAGCTAGATGCAAACATTGTTTGAAGTTTTATAACAAAGAAGCAAACTCCAGTTTAAGAGCTCATGTAGAAAGGCCCTCTTGCAAGGTCTTGAAGGACGAATCCGGAAGTAGTTCGCAGCCGGAGATGACGAATCAAGGAACGGTGTTTACGTACGACCTTGAAGCGGTACGTCAACAGTTTGGCAACTTTGTGATTCAACAATCACTTCCTTTCAACCACTTCGACAACCCTCAATTCACGGAGATGATGCAAAAGTATGTTCAACCACGCTACCAACACGTAAGTCGTTCGACCCTTAGAAGAGATATGCTTAAAGCATGGAAAAACGCTAAATCCGAACTAATTTCATACTTTTCAAACTTACAAACTGGTGTGAACTTAACAACGGATGTGTGGTCGGTACCTAATGGTTCGCCCGACTCATACATTTGTGTGACGGCTCATTGGGTTGACCCCCGGTCGTGGCAAATGATGAAACGAACCGTTGCGTTTCAATTGTTTGATTACCCGCACACGGGTAGAAATATTTTTAAACTCTTGGATAAAGTCATTCGACAATACAAGATTGAAGATAAAATCTTTTCAATATCGTTTGATAACGCGTCCAACAATACGGCCGCGGTTGGCCATTTAAAATTAAAGTATAAACCTATTTGTGATGGAGCGTTTTTTCATAGCCGATGCATTGCACATATTATCAACTTGGCCGTGCAAGATGGGTTAAACGTGATCGAAACGCAAAGAAACAATTTTAAAAGAATGTTACGAGATGTTTTTAGCAACAATAAAACATTTTCAAGATACAAAAAATTTTGTGATGAAGCTAATTGTCAATGGTTGGGGCCCAATTGGGATTGTCCAACAAGATGGAACTCGACTTGTGATATGTTTGAGAAAGCCATCCAACAAAAAGAATCACTAGTTGCGTTTCATCAAATAATGTCAAGTAGGGGTAAATGTGCACCGTACGATCCTAGAAACTGGTTATTGATTGAGATCGTTACGGAGGTTCTTCAAATTTTTAAATCTTGCACAACTAGTTTATCCGGGGTTTACTATCCAACAAGCCCCATTGCTTTACCAAAAATTGCTGTCATGTGCACAAAGTTGACTGAAATTCATTGTAGGGGTGCACCTTATTTTGATATGGGTGCAAAAATGAAAGAAAAATTTATAAAATATTTTCAACAACTACCCGCTGTTTTGACCTGTGCGGCTGCGTTAAACCCTTGCATCAATGTTGGTGGTGTTGAAGCTTTAATAGAAAAAATTTGTGATGAGCTAGGGTTAAACGACGATCAAAACCCCTATTATAGCCAAACTTTAAAGAATGATTTCAACACCACATTGGCAAACATGTATGATGTTTACCTTACAAAACACGGGTCGTCTTCCCAAATTCATGACTCGTTAAGAGCTGTTGCCCAATCCCAATCCCAAACCGACCTTGAAATGGGGATGTACTACATGATTTGGGAAGATGCCGGTAAACGTCAAAGGGTAAACACCCCAAGCAGTGAACTTGGAAGGTATGGTGGTACCAACTTTGTGAAACACATGACTCCGGATGAATTTAGAAGTCTTGATTTGCTGGCTTGGTGGAGAGGTAAGGAGGATGAGTTTCCGATCCTCGCCGCCATGGCCAAAGATTTACTAACGGTCCAAGCTTCCACGGTAGCTTCGGAGTCTGCTTTTTCTGTTTCTGGCAGGGTTATATCGATTAGGAGGACTCGACTCACTCCAGCAGCTGTAGAGATGTCGATTTGCTACAAGGATTACTTGGACTCTTTAGACAGGGCACAACATCAACGCTCACTCGAGGGGGAAATGGACTATGAGGCGGCCTTGTATGAAGACGAGGTCAATCAAGGACACATTCAACCAATGACCGATGAAGAAGCCGCGTACGACGATTACCTAAGGAATAGCTCGGGATCGGGTAGCGAAGAAAATGAGTAACAAACATCAACTTGTTAATGTAATCGTGTCTAAGCATTCTTTAATGTTTGTATTTTTGAGTTACGAATATGCGATAACGATTTAATGTTTGTATTTTTAATGTAAAAGCTATAAATGAAAGTTATGTGTTTTTAATCTTCCAAGCAAAGAATGCTAACAACGAAACCCTAAACCCTAAACCCTAAAGAAAAAAAAAAAAAAAAAAAAAAAAAAAAAAAAAAAAACCGGTTAACCGGTTAGACCGGTTATTAAAAACCGGTTATAAAAAACCGGTTTAATAACCGGTTCTAACCGGTTTTTAAACCGGTCCAAACCGGTTTGGCCGGTTTGAGTTTTCAGCAATAAAAACCGGTTAATAACCGGTCCGGTTATTAACCGAACCGGTTTTTTTCTGGATAAAAAAAACCGGTCCGGTTAATAACCGAACCGGTTTTTTCAAAAAAACCGATTTGTGCACCTCTACTTGTTGGTAGACTTCTGGGATTTTTGAGCACCTGCACAAACCAAGTAACAGATAAGTATTCTATCTTATTTTATTTATTTCTATTTATTATCCAAGTGCTAATCTTACTTGACATGTTGGAATCTGAAGAGATGCCGTAAAAAGCTTCGACGAATCTTTCTGAAAAGTCCTGACTTCGGTATCCAGGGCAAGGAATCTTTTCACTCTTTCTTCCGTTCCATTTAGCTTGTCCAGTGAAGCGAAGTTCTCAACTATAAACAAAGGAGAAAGATTCAAAGTTAGAACAGTTATCACGGTTTATCTCTCTGTTTAAGGATCCGAGATCCTACCCTTCCTAACCCAAGTCAAAGGTAAATCAGTCCCACCGGGTATGGAGTCTCGATTCACAAAGTAAAATTGATTCCTCCAGAAGGAATCGTTTAGGGTTACTTTTGAAATTGGATTGGGATGACGAGGTTTAGATTTCAACAAAAACCAGTTTGAGCCGTGGGTAGTAAGGGTATACAGATGTGCCAACTCTTGAATGCCAAAATCGATCTTCCTCTCCTCTATGATTCTTTCGATAGTGCCTAAAACCCTCCAAACCATGGGCATAGCCTGGATGTAGGACAAGCCGGAAAACACACCCATGTCTGAGAGTAAACGTCGCATCGATTTGACGAGTCATATGGTCGAAAAATGGTTTCCGACGGGAAAAGTGGCCGGAATTCGTCGATCTCAAGATCAGTAAACTTGCAGATCTCCATCGACGGGTTACTGATCAGATTTTGAGGCTGCATCTCCAATAGCTCGGAATCGGAGGATTGGTCGGAAAATTTAGAGGGGGAAGATGAATAAGCAATTGACATCTTAAGGAATATTATAAGTTAGACGGCTGGAGTATGTGGTTATAAATAGATTGAAGGGATCACATATATAGGCGGTTATGATTAATATTGAGGGTTTTGATAATAATTATCTTTGGCAACCGTCTAATCGATTAATCTTTTGCAGGGATTTCAAATTTCAAAATGCCAGCTGTAAAGCATAAACACCCGCCATTTTGGGGGCAATTGTTAGGGCATAGAATTTATGCTGAGAATCTCTATCCTTGATTAAATTATGGATCACTTATCCTTATGATATGTTCCAGATTGTGAAGGATCAAGGATTCTTGGTATTATATGTTTAATAATAATTATATTTGGATGGTGTTGTGTTTAGTAGATATAACTGCTGAAGTACTAAGTCATCCTATTCTTGCGCTACTGGACGACTTCCGCTCGTGGTCAATGAAGAAGAAACGGCTAGTGGGAATAGTGGCGTAAATGTAGGAATTCTAGTTAGTTGATATTTTTTTCTTTTCTCTTTATAATTGAGATAGACGATCAGTTAGAAAGACACTTGTATACACACACACACACCTGAGCAATCTCTCGTTCATAGCTCGCACACTTAGCTTTCATTGTAAAACTGATCAATATCTCCACCATTTGTAACTTTTTTTGACATTATTAAAGTGGTGATAGATGGTTTGTCATCACCCGGGGTTTTTTTTCTTTGATCTAATCAAGATCAAGGGATTTTTCCTCGCAACAAATCATGTTGTTCATCCCTATTTCATCTATACAATCGCTGTTAATACCATAGCACTATACCTCACAATTACAAATTTGGATACATTATCCTTAGTAGATTTTTGTCTAAAACCTAAAGTTTATTAAAAATATCAAAATAATTTAAAGGTTACTTTCATAATTACCACAAGAAAATACATTATATCAATTAATTAACTTATTTTTTACAAAGATGTATTTTATAATCTTTTCATATGTATGTATGTATGTATGTATGTATGTATGTATGTATATATTAAAAGTAATAATTACATAATACAATTTAATAAAACTAAAAGATCTATAAATAAATATTAATAATATATAACTTAATAAAATAATAATTAACTGTCAAACTCTCGAATCCTATCGTATCTGTCAACTTCATATATTAAAGGTAAAAAAATGGAATATATAGTACAAATAATAAGAAATATAAAATCTCAAATTTATAAATGTTATAAAATCTCTTTATATTCAACATTTTTTGTTTTATCACAAGTATTCTCATCGTCATCCAATATTAACAATTTTAGACCAGGCCTGCCAGTTACCTGAATAATACAATATATTAGTGATGTGTAAGTCCCAATGAAGGATCTTTCAATGTGATATCACTTAAACCCGTTGTTAGGCGGAATCTAACAGCGAATTGATTCAATGCAAATACGATCAAACACACAGAATGGCTTCAAAACACACGTTATATTCAACGTCGGGTGCTTAAGCCCTTAACAGTGATTACAATACGATATGAATGATAAAGCTCTCGTCTCTCACTGTCTACGAATGACCGACACCCACAAAAGACCTAGTTACATGATATATATCATGCACCAACAACCTAAGCCCAAACCCATATAATAAGTTTTTTGGTCAAAAATCGACGAAGGATAAATTACCAAATTAGTTAGGCGAGGTTTAGTGCTAACTTGATTGTAACGATTGTATTTCGGTTGTAAATACAAACAAAAATCTTTAGAGGATCGCCGGTGTTAGTACACGGTTTTGCGTCTCGAGTCTTTGTAATTATCGTTTATGTATTTATCTTTTATTTAATGTAATAATTATTAAGATATTAATATAGTTCGTAAAGTAGTCATCTAGTTTGTTAAGGATGTTTAACGAACTAGACTTAAGTTTTGTTCCCTCTTGATTCGTTAAGGATGTTTAACGTATCAGGGGGTGTTTCGTTAAGTTATTTCATTTAATGTAATGTAACGAAGTCAGTGTCTAGTTCGTTATGGAATGTTAACGAACCAGACCCGTCTTCTATATATAGTGGTGTCTTCCACTGATAATTTAAGCATTGAGTTAAAGTATAACGAACCTCTGTCCAATTTCTCTCTCAAGCTTCAATAACGAATTCAATCTAATATTATACATACACATATATACACAACTAATACTATTACTAATAGATAACATATAAATCAATTACGAGCATCATGAACTAGATCCGTATAATTGAATAAGTAATCCTAGATCTGAGATCGAACTAGGGTTCCACAAGTGGTATCAGAGCTTTCGGTGTTCGATTGCTCTTGATTCGAGTGTTAATTCGTTATTAAAAGGAATATTAATTGTTATATTGGTACTATAGTGTGTACGACTTGAGTTTGGATCAAATTCGGTGTGAATTTGATTGAGATATGAATTGATTTGGTCAGATATGTGTTTGTTAAGGTATTGGAAGGTTATTGTGAGTAGGAATTGAATTTTAGATTTGTTTTGGATTGAACTGGTTTGGATCTGTTTGGCCAAAAACAGAGGATTTGTTTTGGTCAAATTGGTTACGGTTTAAGGTATATTGGGCTACGAGATGGTTTGTGTTGGATTCGTGTTGTGTTTTCGAGTATCTTGATAGGTGAATTGGACGATTTGGTGGTGTATTGATTGAGTATTACAAATTTGAGATTGGTTTGGGTGTTCATACTTTTACAGAAATCTGGAAATGTATAATTGAATGTTTGAAGATTTGAAGATCTTCATCCGATCTTTGAAGATTCGTTAAAACTTCAAACTGATTCGTTAACACTTCAAGCTGATTCATTATTATTATTGTCTAATTCATGAACCAGTTCGTTACATTTTCTGATTCGTGCTATTCAATTCGCGTGACACGTGTCCATTTCGTTAACTGTTATTCTAACAACTTTTTGCCACATGGCAATAGTTGTCAAAGTTTGTTACAACCGTTGTAACAACCTGATTCGCTATCATTGATTAGTTATCAATTGTAGCTAATTCGTCCTTTAATTCGTTAAGTGATTCGTTAAGGTTTACTAAGTGATTCGTTAAAGTTCGTGATCTTAGTTCGCTAAGTTTATACTTAGTGATTCGTTATAAAGAACCACCTGATTCGTTAAAATACTTTGTCAAACTAATTCGTTACTTTGACTTAATTCATTGACCAGTTCGTTATAATCTACTTCGTGTGATATTGTTTCAGATTCGTTAATACTGTTTTTGATTCGTTACCTGGACAACTTTCATTTCGTGAATTGTGATTCGTTGACTACTGTTTGCTGTTCGTTAACAAGTACTATTCATAATTCGTTAAGATATTTTCAATTTTAATCCTTGGAGGTTGAAAGTATTTTTATTTAACAACATGGCTGATATGTATGCTTTAGCTTCTCAAAATATGTTAATGCAACAAATGTTGCAATTGGACACCGAGATCGATTCACATTCAAAATGTGCACGTTTAATGAAATTTAGCGACTTTGTTAAGTGGGAACCTCGTTTCTGAGCACATCTAGGGTCTGTTCACCCTGATTGTTCATATTTCCTGGATGAGGTATATTCTGTTCCTATGATTGGAGATGAGACTATCGGCTTCACACCTAAAGCTATCTCACAATATTCTCAAGAAGAGAAGAAAGCATTGGAAATTGAAACAAAAGCCTACAATACTCTTACGATGGCTTTACCCCAGAAAACATCTTTCACCAAGTTGGTAGCATAATGATTTGTGCTTCGTTATTCCAACACATTTGTATGAGAAGTATGGGTAACACGGCTGAAAGCAAGAAGGTGATGCTCAAGTTTCAATTTAGAAACTTTAACCTACTAAAGGGTGAAACTGTCGAGGAGATGACAACAAGGTTTAATCATTTGATAGCCGAGATGGATAAAATGAAGTTGGAAACTTCTGAATTTGATAAGATTGATACCATCAAGAGTGCTTTACCGAGTTCTTATTCTATATTTTTAATGGTTTTGAAAGAGAACAATTATTTCAACAATGAAGACTTAACAGCATTCGAATTCATGCAAAAGATCGAAGCAAGAGAATACGATCTAAAATGTCAAAAGTTTTCAAAGGATAATCAAGATCCTGCTTTTTATGGTAGGAGTATGCCCTTGAGTTCAACCATTTCTCCGATCACTGCATTCCTTACACAAAATGCAAGTGAGTATGCGACAACTATTTATAGTGATCCAAGAGCATGTTTCTACACTGCTGGAAATTCTGGATCACCTGGTGCTTCTGGTGGATCTTGAAATTCATCCACTACAAATCAATTCTCACCACCACCGACTGTAAACATGAAGGAAGCTGAACAAAACTTTGATTTCTTATCAGCCTTCATGTCTTCTTATGAGAATTTGGTGAGTAGTAAGATAGCTACGAGTGATTTGACTGATGAAGACTATGATCAGATTGATCCGGATGACTTAGAGATTATGGACTTGAAATGGAACATTGCAATGATTGTCCGTAAAGTTAAAAAGTTTATGCAAAGGACTGGCAAAGATCCTCCCGCTTTAAACAAGAAGTTAGGATTTGATAAACTGAAAGTCAAATGTTATAATTGCCAGGAATTTGGGCATTTTGCAAAAGAATGTGATAATCCGAAAAAAGAGTATACTGGTCCTCGTGGTCAAAGCCAAAGTTCTTTTACACCACGAGGTAATGATGCTGAAAAGAAACCATCTACTTTTGGGTCACAAGCAATGTTAGCTGATGGGACTGATTGGTCACAACGACTACTATGTAATGACAGTCAAGCCAATTTGGTGATGTTTAAGACAAATGATGTATTTCAAGATGCAAGCGGAAATGAGTTATCGTCTGATAATGACACTGAATCGGACTCTGATTGTTCATGTGTTAATATTCCAACCACGTTTGCTTGCATGGCTAAGATCAATGAGGTTAGTCCTTCTATCTCTGCTACTTTATCTGCTATGTAACCTGTGTTGAATGTGAGACTAACAAACCTAAGTTAGTGCCTTTAAAAAATCATAATGATAATTTAGTACGAGAAATTGCTTCACTAAAGGATACTTATCGACAATCTCTTGAATCTCAAATGAGATCTCGAGAGAAGATTGAAGCATTGTCGACAAGTAACCATGATCTCAAGGCTGAGTTATCTGTTAAAATGACAATCAATGATCAAAAGTTTCAAGAAATTTTGAAACATCATTCAAAGATAACCGAGCTTGAGAATGAGGTTCTTGAGTTAAAGAATAAGTTGGGAAAATTCAGAAACTCTTCCTTTTTGCTAAACGAAATAATCGAAGTATCTGGTAAGCAAAAAGATTCAAAGAAAGGTATTGGTTTTGTTGAAATTCCACCACCTTTTCACAATGATTATAAGGTAAATCCTTTTGCTAAAAGAGAAGAAGATGTTATTGTGAAAGAACCTTTGATTTCAGAAAAGTCTAACCCAGTTAAACCTGTAATTGTTAAAGCCCAACCCATAACTCAAAAACCTCATGTAGAAAGAAACAAAGTCTTTGTTGAAAATACTGATAAAGTGATTATTGAGGATGTGTTTGAACATGAGGTTATACAAAAAAACAAGAACATCCCAAGTTCAAATCACATTCTTTGTGAACCTCATGAATTTGAGGAAGCTGTGTATGGTTCATACAAGCCTCATGTGAAAACGGAAGAACATGTGAAAGTTAAACCAGTGAAGGCAAGGAAATCAGAAAAACCAAACTTTTCTGATGAGGACTTGATGCGTTTCGTCAATTCTACTATTTCTAAGCCATCATCTGCTCGTGTTTTTAAGTTAAAGGGAATGAACACGATGTTCACTGAAAAAGACATTTCGATTAGTATTATCAAACCTGAACTAATCGAAAGTGTCTTTTACAATGAAACTTACAATTTACAAGATCTTGAACGTCAATATGTTTGTGCCAAAACATCAAACTCATCAGACCCATTGGTTAGAGCTAAACAAGTATTACGAAATGCTAAGAAAGTTCAGTTTGTGAAATCCACTGGAACGGACACATTGCAAAGTTTTTCAAACTGCTCTAATCTTGACTTTTATATGAAAAAGAAGTCTGTATCGTCTGATGATTTGGCCAAGAGTTTCACCAAAAATGTGATTTATCAACCTTCTGTTGCATCTGTTTTTGCTAAATCTCAAACTGATCGTGTGGACATGTGAAGTTTCTTTCTTTGTGGTCAACAAGGTCATGTTGTGAGAAACTATGGACATAATAGATCTCAGAATCTTCATCCATTTGTCAAGGACCATTTGAATCCAGTTCCTTTGATAAAGGAGATTTTGAAACGACCTGTGTCGTGTGATGATGATACTCACATCATGTTTTCAAACGTGAATCCACGTAAGGTAATTCATGTGAACGAAACACATGGTCAAGTGAAACCAAAGTTTGTGCCAACTGAGCCTATATGCAAGAACGTGAACTCAAATGTCGTTCAAGCTGCTTATCTAAGACGAAAGTCTAAGAAGCCGGTAACTTATTCTCAAGTTGCTGAACAACAGTTGAATTCTGACTGAGGCCTGGGCTGCCTTTTTGAACTAATCATTTGTGTGTAGGGTACATCCAAGACCGTGTCTGGTGAAAACTGGATAGTGGGTGTTCTCGTCATATCACTGGAAATCTCGACCTCTTAACAAATGTGAGAAATATTCAAGGGGGTTATGTGGCATTTGCTGGGAATTTTGGGGGCATGATAACACAAGAGGGTGAAGTTTCAAATGGTCAGATTACGTTTGAAAAAGTCAATTACTGTGACAAGGTGGACCATAATTTATTGAGTGTGTCGCAAATCTGTGACAAGAAGTACACCACGGTATTTACTGATAAAGAGTGTCTGATTTTGAAACCGGGATATGTGATTCCCGAGGACATGGTTGTCATGCGATCACCTCGATCAAATGATATTTATGTCTTAAATATGAGTTCTAAAGTATCAACGTCTATCGAAACATGTTTTGTCTCGAAAGCAACCGAGAAGGACTCTATTCTATGGCATCGTAGAATGGGTCACATTCATGTTCGAAAGATGAATTATTTAATGGCAAATGACTTAGTCGATGGTGTTTCGTTGAAGAACTTTAAGTTATCTGACCACTGTATTGCGTGCAAGAAGGGTAAGTAGAAGAAAAAGTCACATCCATCTAAGTTATTGAGTTCCATTGATACTCCTCTTGAACGACTTCATATGGATCTGTTTGGTCCTGTGAATCGTGCTAGTATCTCTGGGGATTGGTATTGTCTTGTTGTTACCGATGATTATTCAAGATACTCATGGGTTTTATTTATGAGTTCAAAAGATCAAACACCTGTTCTGGTACAAAACCTAATCACTAGATCGAATCACTATACAAACCAAAAGTGAGGAGAATTCGAAGCGATAATGGTACTGAATTTAAGAACACTGTATTGGATTTCTTTTGCATTCAAAAAGGAATTCACTGAGAATACAGTGCACCCTATGTACCACAACAGAACGGTGTTGCTGAAACGAAGAATAGAACTTTGATTGAAGCCGCAAGAACTATGCTTGCTGATTCTAAGCTTCCCGTCCAATTCTAGAATGGTGGTGAATACAACTTGTTATACGCTTAATCGGTTTCTAACTGTTAAACGACTCAAGAAGACAAGTTATGAGCTTTTAAACAATCGAAAGCCTAACTTAAAGTACTTGGAACCGTTTGGGTGTCCTTGTACGATATTGAAGAAGGATGTGGGTAAGTTTGAAGAAAAAGCCATCGAAGGATATTTCTTGGGGTGTGCGTCTCCAAAGAAAAGGGTATTTAATGTCACTTCTGGTTGTGTTGAGGAATGGTATCATGTGGACTGTCAAAAATACACCACACCTCCTCAAGGGAAAGGTCCCGACTGGATGTTTGATTATGATGGCTTATTTAATTCATTTACTCCATCAACTAAGAACTTAGATGAAGACCTGGTTCGAGCATACTATGAAGATCATTTGGCCATTCCAAGATTTTCAAGTTCTAATGATGTTGAAGCTCCACCTACTGCTCCAACTAAAGATCCATGTGATGCTTCTCCAGATGCTTTTGATAATGTGTCTACTTCTTCTGATAATAATCAAGTTGATGATCTGGTTATTGAACTTGACAGTGATGTTTCATCTCCTGAACTGGGTGAACATTACACTAACTTATTTGAAAATGTTGTTGTTCCTGAGAATCCCACTCTTCGGATTCATAATTATCATCCACAGGAAAACATCATTGGAGAACTTGATGTGGGCGTTCAAACACGTCATCAAGTTGCTTCGTCAAGTGAAAATAACGTATATGTGCTTATGCAGATTTACATTCTTCTGGAATTGTAAATATTGCTACATTCACTTGCTTTCTATCTCAAGTTGAGCCAACTACGCCTCGTATGGCACTTCAAGATCCTTCTTGGGTAGAAGCCATGCAAGAAGAATTACAACATTTTGCACATTTGGGTGTTTGGGATTTAATCGACAAACCTGCTAGAGTCAAGAAAGCTATTCCGACTAAGTGGGTATTTAAATGTTAGAAAGATGATCGTGGGGTGATCGTGAGGAACAAGGCACGATTAGTGGTACAAGGTTTCCATCAGCAAGAGGGTATTGACTACACTGAAGTATATGCTCTAGTTGCAAGATTGGAGTCTATTCGAATCTTTCTGGCGTATGCTGCTTATAAGAATATCAAGGTCTATCAAATGGATGTTAAAAGTGCTTTTCTCAATGGTTAACTACACGATAAAGTGTTCGTTTTGCAGCCTCCTGGCTTTGAGGATCCTGATTATCCGGACCGAGTTTACCGATTAAACAAGGCCCTGTATGGTCTACATCAAGCCCCGAGAGCTTGGTATGGCACGCTCGCCGACCATTTGACTGATAACGGCTTCAAGCGAGGGACTGTTGACTGCACGTTATTTCATAAGACTGTTTGTGATAATATTCTCCTAGTTCAGATTTATGTCAACGACATTATATTTGGGTCTACAAACGACACTTTGTGTAAGGAGTTCGAGAAGTCCATGCAAACGAAGTTCGAGATGAGTTTGATGGGAGAGATAAATTACTTTCTAGGGTTGCAAGTTCACCAGTCTGCGAAAGAAATCTTTATTCACCAGATCAAATATGTGAACGATGTCTTGAGCCGATTCAAGATATCTGTTGGAAAAATCCCTTCAACTCCTCTCCCCGTGGGTCACAATATATCACCGGATGAATTGGAGGATACCATTGATCCTACCCTCTATCGTGCTATGATCGGATCTTTAATGTATCTAATGGCTTCTCGCCCCAACATTATGTTTGCTGTATGTGTTTGTGCTAGGTTTCAAGCATGTCCACGAGTGACTCACCTAGCTGCGGTCAAACGAAGTCTTCAGTATCTGAGGGGAAATCCAGACATCGGGTTATGGTACCCCAAGGACGATAACTTTGAGCTTACTTCCTTTTCAGACTCGGACTATGGAGGTTGCAATATCAACTTCAAATCAACCAAGACAGTGTGTCAATTCTTAGGAAACCGATTTGTTTCCTGGCAGTGTAAGAAGCAGACGACAGTCTCTACTTCAACCGCTGAGGCAGAATATGTTGCAGCCTCGAGTTGCTGTTCCAGGTTTTGTGGATTCAACAACATCTGGGCGACTACGGTTTGAAGTTTCTTACTACTCCTATTTTGATTGATAACTCTGCTGCCATAAGTATAACCAAGAATCCCGTACAACATTCTAAAATGAAACATATCGAAATTCGATATCATTTCATTCGGGATTGCTTTGAAAAGAAATTAAACGACCTTGAGAAAGTACATACTGATTTTCAGAAAGCCGATCTATTTACCAAAGCCTTTGCCTTTGACAAAACTCGATTTCATTTTTTGCTTGGTTTAAATGGATTGAAGATCCTTGCTGATATCCTGAAACAAGGATAACTATTTTTTTTAAAAAAAATGATCTCTTAGCATTAAGTTTAGAGCCGAACATGCACGAACAAGGATAACTATCTTTCTTTTCTGTTTATTTTTTTTACTTTTAAAATTTATTTTGGTTTTGGGTTTTAGGGGTAAAAAATAGAAAATACAAAATATTTTGCTTTTCGTATGTATAGACAAAATCCAAATACATTTAAAATTTTAAAAAGTCAAAAACATTGAAAAATTAGAAAAAAAATCAAAACATTGTGTTTTCTTGTTCTTAATGTTTTCTTTTAAATATTTCGAAAATCCAAAAACATCTTTAAAATCTTGAAAAAGACAAAAAGATTGTGTTTTCAGTTTGTATAGAGAAATTCGAAAAACCAAAAATATTATGAAGTTTTATGTTTATAAGAAAATCGAAAAAGACAAAAAGATTGTGTTTTAAGTATGTATAGAGAAAAACCAAAAAATATTTTTGCATACATTCGCTGAAAAGTATGTCAATTACTCAAATTTGAAGGACATGTACTTGTATATGTTTGGTCCTGATATTACTTACAAAATTATTCTCGCTGAAAATTATGTCGGTTATTTAAGTTTATGGAGCATGCTTGCATGTTTTGGTCCTATTATTCACTTGTTGAATTGATAGGTTAGCCATTTATTTATAGACTTAATGTAACTAGGGCAATTAAATTTATTTTTTTTATGCTCCTCAAAATTTTGAGTTTTTGAAGCAAAAAGAGAAAATGATAGTACATTGATTATTTTGACCCCATATCCAGCAAGAAATAAGCTTAAAAGACTGTGTGCTTAATTGCATTGGTGCATTGGTAGGTCTTAAACAAACTGTTAGAGTAAAGTATGTGATATAAACATAAAGAAATGCCATATTGAAAGAGGTGTTAGTCTCTAGCAAAAATCTCGGTGAGGATGGAAGAAATGTAATATCCTATCATACTCAAGCCTTATACTTGTTTGATCACCCACAAATAAAATAAAGCAAATAACAAGCGTTGAGGTTCTGGACACGTGATTCTTTATGCGGCTTAATCATCTGGGTATTCATATGCATGAATATTTCATTAAGAGCAAACCCAAAGTCATTAAACTTGATCATTGTTGTACCTCGTACAACCTGAATTACTGACTTGATCAAACTCCGCTGTTAGTCATACATCTGTTCCTCCCTTGCGCGCGTCTCAATACCATTAAGAAACAGACCCCAGGGGATACAGTGTATGTAAACCGACAGATGGACTCGTGCATACTCACTCATAGTAAAGGAAACTCAATGCATTGCTCATAAATCTTTATAACATTCAAATTTGATCAGCAATATAATGGTTTAAGTCAAGTTGGGTGATATGGCAAAATCAAATTAAGCTTGAACCGAGATAGAGGCTGATAGTTTATGATATTCTGTGCTTTAATTGAACCATTAATCATATCACAAAAACACTTGAAGGTTTGTTTTAGATTTAGGTGGACAACAATACCAATGACCGACTTAACGCCAGTCATTATGATTCTCTGCTCAAACTCGCCAAAATCTAAAAATATGTACTGCTTTTGAAAAATTCATACAAAAACACAAAAATATTTTCCTGTTTTACATGTTAATTTTCGGATATTTTTCTAGTAAATATTTTTAGTTAACAAAAATTTCAAAATGCCAAAAAGATTTTATTTTTTCACTTTATATATTATTTGTTTTTATTTATTTTCTTTAAGTTAAGTGTTTCAAAGCGTAAAACACATTAAGGTATTTGATCATCGAGATGTGGGTTCTCGGTGATTCATTTAAGTTATTTGGTTTAATTAATTTAATTAATATTTGATTTAATTAATTTATTTATTTAAAATTACATAATGTGATTCGTTACATGTGATTCGTTAAATTATAACGAGTTAAGGCCATTGATAACGAATTGAGCTCCAATTTGTTAACCTTATTTCGCTTCCGCCACTCTGTAACGAATGGCCTCTAATTCGTTAAGTTTTTAACGAATTACTTGTAATTCGTTAGGCCAAGTGTTAAGTTAAGTTAACGAATCACCTGATTCGTTATTTCAAAAATCAAACGAATCAGATGATTCGTTACATTGAAAAACGCGTCATGTCAGACTATATAGGGTTTTGTGAAGATGATTCGTCACACTATTAACTGTTCATCTTCCCACTTACACTGTTACTCTGCTCAAATTTCTCTGAATTTTTGACCTTCGAATTTTGGTGTTTTGTTTATATATTTGTGATCCTAAGGTATAGACGATCATACCTTCATGATTTACGTCAAATGTTATCAGGGTTTGATGGGTTAATTATGTGATTAAGTTACCGGGTTTAAGAGGTTTTCGTAAACCTTAAGCTAACCAGTTTACTACATGTTTTGGAATATCATATTGATGTCATTGTAATCGTTACGATTCCGAGATCCATAGTGATCATTGTTTTGGCTTTGTATTGCTGATTTCTTTGTATCGATTTCCGATTGTAATTTTGACTTTCAGTGTTCTTGGTAATTTTGAACTTGATCGAATAAGTCAAATATTAAGCTTAATTGGCCATTCGTTAGTATGTAACGAATTGGAACTCATTAGTGTCCAATTCGTTATACATTTCACACGAATCAGGATAACAAATCTTATCTATAACGACTCAGATTTCCATTTGTTATTTATAACGAATTAGCCATTAATTCGTTAACTTATGTTAGTGATTCATTTGTCCTAATTCGTTCTCAATTTACTTGATAGCGAAGTAGCATGTTTGTTATAACGAATCACCATTCGTTATAACGAATTAGAATTGTTAACGAATGACATCTCATTATTTTTAAAGTATTTTAATTTTCACAATTAGTTTAAATTAAAAGTTAATATATTAGTATTATTATTTATTATCACTAATTCTCGGGTTTGATTATACAGTTCAATGGATCAAGATCCTCCCGTTGCTGCACCACAAGATCAACCAGCTCAGGATGTTCCTTTGCTTCCGTATGATAAAAGGCATAATGTCTGTGCTTTTGTCAATACGAATTTTCCTGATAAGGACATCTTTGGAGCTATGTTAGCATTTATTTGTCGTTCGCGTATCCACTATTCCGTAACTGCCAATCCTGATGTTCGGTTCAGTATTGTTTGACAATTCTGGAATACTGCTCGATATGTGGAGACAGAGAACCACATTGCTGCTGAGGTTAATGATAGACCTTTTGTTATTTCTATTGAGACCGTTCGAAGTGTGTTGAGGTTCGAGGACACTATTGATGACCCGATCGAGTACCATAAAGATCTGATCAAAGGATTATTTCGACGTTTATTTTATTCTGGTAACCTTGAAGACTCCATGTATAACAAGGCATACTTGTGTCCCCAATACAAGTATTTACTTCATGTCCTTATACACTGCCTTTGTGGATGAAAAGCTGGGTTTGACGAATGCCGTATCATACTCCAATCGGCATTTGTTGCATTAGTGTTGAATAAGGCTTACAATTTCTCGAAAATGATCTTTGATCATCTCAAAGAAAATTGTATTCCTGGGAAACGACGAGTAAAGTTCTTGATGTATCCTCGTTTCATCCAACTGTTTGTTCACGATGCAATTAGGGATTTGGTGGTCGATCCAACAGATGTTAATGATAAACTTATTTTGGATCAAATGAAGGCAGACACAATGCGAAGGATGAAGTCCTATCGTCAAACTCCTCCTCCTAGATTCAAAAGATTGATTGGTCATCTGGTTAATCTAGATTATGTATGTCCTGACAATGATCGCTGGATCCACGATGATTCGGATTCCGAGTGTGAGGAAGGAGAATGTGGGAACGAGGGTGATGATGATGATGATGGTGGGAATGGTGGTGATGGTGGTAATGATGGTGCTGGTAATGCTCCTATTTTACAACATGCTAAGGTTGAAGCTGCTTTAGCTGGTGCTATAGTTGCTCATCACAAAAGGAAAGTGAAGGAATTGGTGAAAGAAGGATCGTCTAGGCGCCGAGTGTCGGCTGGTGCTGGTATCTCATTTGGAGTTCAACCTCTAAGGCCGTCTATTCCTCAACGTCTGGCGGTGCCGCTTACTACTAGCACCCCAGAGCTTACATTAACGACCATGCTTACGTGGGATTCTAGGCTTGGTATGATTCCTCAATCGATCTTATCAACTATACCAAGGCCTACGACTGCTACATCGGTGGTTTCTCCAACACCAATGATGATGCCTCCACCGGATATTTCATTTATGAGGCTTAATCATCCTCAAGGTCCAGTTCAACCTGTTCCACCTTCGTTTAATGCAATGTCTCAGGATCAGCAGACGAATATGCTTTTGAGCTTACTTCATCTTTATGAAAATCAAATGTCTGTTGATCGCCTGAATCAAGAACGTCTCATGGAGAATCAGAAAAATCTAGTAAGTTATGTATCTTTCTGCCAGAAGGAGACAAAGGCTCTCCGTGAGATTGTTGAGTCTCAGGGGGTGAAAATAAAACGGCAAGAAAATCTTATCTTGCAGCTTACTTGCAAAGATGATGAACTAAAGAAGCTCAAGAACGGTGAAGAAGATCCAGATGCTTTGGGTACTGGAGGAAGTGAGCCTAAACAAACTTACGGCTCTACTTCTGGTGCTGGTATGAGTGCAGCTGGTGATTCGGAAAAACAGATCATCGTTCAACATGATTATATAGCCGCTACACCCATTGAGATGATCAAGGTCGATACTGCCATTTTTGTTGATTGTAAGGGGGTGGTTAGAAGTATAGTGAATGCAGATGAGATTGCTGTGGGACAGTTTGTTGAGAGGTCCCTAACACGAGAGCAGATTTCGATCTTCCTTGGTTTGAATGATGATGAGTTGACCGTGTTAGAAAATAAGAAGGGCGTGGAGGTGGAAAATGCTGAAGAGATCTTAAATGATCCAACTGTTGAGATGAATACGATGTTTATTTATGAGGATGAGGAAGTAGAGATCAAGGACATGACTGCTGAGGAATACCCTGATCTATTTCAACACACCAATGTTGATCAGGGTGCTCCAATATTTATTGAGGAAACGGTCAAAGCAGCAGAAGATCATCTGGAGAAGACCTCCAAGGGCAAGAATGTTGTTGATACGAGATTTGATTCAAAGCCCGATCCTTCTGTTGCTAAAATTCAGAGTTGGTTTACTCATCGAGACAAGAGAGCTCGGAAAATTATTGATGCACACCGATATGTTGATCATGAATTAAAGGTAGAAGCCATTGCACGTGCCAAAGCAAATCAGATGACTTCCTTCAAGGCTGTGTATAAAGTTCAAGGTGAAATTATTTCTTGGCTTTTTGATTCTGAATTAAAAGTATGTATTATTAAATGGGAGAAGGGCGTTCAGTACTATGAAAAGATGTCTAACGTCCTCTCATTGCCAAGATGGGATGTACGTACTCTTGCATATTGTTCGTTTATTAATCGTGGTGGGAACCACCAAGCAAGTTGGTTTCACCAACATTTGCTGTTCGAGGTGAACAACGGTTTTAAAAGTTTTAAGCCACAAATTCCAATCCACAAGCGTATAGATGAGATCGATCCAAGGACAGGTTGGAGGAAGTTGGTTCTTAAGGTAAAGCCGCCAAAGACCATGAAGCGTGTGCTGGTGAAGACTTTGAACCAACACATGTATTTATCTTTCAACCGCTGGTACTACGATAACCGAACTGGCGAGGCCGTTATTGTGTTGGGTAAAGGATTAAAGGCCGAGCTAATAAAGATCATTGATCCGATGTGGCTTGTGAATTTAACGGAGACTGACAATGGCGTGCTATTTAAGAATAAGATATTGATTGAGCATCGTGAAGACTATGACCGAGCAATGCAATTTCAATGCCTTGTTCGTGTGTGTCATGGGCATGGTATTCACAGCTGTAGAGATTGGCAGACAAGACGTTTCAAGTAATTTAAAGACAAAGAGCTCAAGACGGGGGGGGGGGGGGTGAGGGTGTTTGTTAGTACAAGGTCTTGCGTCTCGAGCCTTTGTAATTATCGTTTATGTATTTATCTTTTATTTAATGTAATAATAATTAAGATATTCATGTAGTTCGTTAAAGTAGTCATCTAGTTCGTTAAGGATGTTTAACGAACTAGACTTAAGTTATGTTCCCTCCTGATTCATTAAGGATGTTTAACGAATAAGGGGGTGTTTCGTTAAGTTATTTCATTTAATGTAATGTAACGAAGTCAGTGTCTAGTTTGTTATTGAATGTTAACGAACCAGACCCGTCTTCTATATATGGTGATGTATTCCACTGATAATTTAAGCATTGAGTTAAAGTATAACGAACCTCTGTCCAATTTCTCTCTCAAGCTTCATTAACGTATTCAATCTAATATTATACATACACATATATACACAACTAATACTAATACTAATAGATAACATATAAATCGATTACGAGCATCATGAACTAGATCTGTATAATTGATTAAGTAATCCTAGATCTGAGATTGAACTAGGGTTCCACAACTTGCATAAAAACCTCGGGTGATGACAATTGTCTATCACCAATTTATTAAACAAAGAATCGGGTTACAAAGGTGGAGATTACGATCAGTGTTACGATATTTCTAAGTGTGAGTGTCGTGCTTGAAAGAGTTCTTAGAGATGATAAATTGTGCGAGAATACAAGTGTGTCCTATAGCTGATCAATAATCTCATTTATAAACAAAATTAACAACTAACAACTATTACTACAATTCCGCCACTCTTCCACTAACCCTTTCAATGTCTTTTGACCACGTGCTAGGAGTCTCCAGTAGCAAATTATGAGGAGGACTCAGTCATAGAGCCGTTATACCTATCAAACACAACACCACTTAAGCATAATTATTAGTAACAAAATATTACGGAGGATCCTTGATCCTTCATAACCTGGAACACATCTCAAGGATAATTGATCCATAAGTTACTTAAGGATAGTGGATCCTCAGCATAAATTCTATGCCCTAACAATTTCCTCCAAAATGGCGAGTGTTTATGTGATACAACTATCATTTTGAAACTTAAAATCCTTGCAAAAGATAGAACAATTAGACGTGTGCCAGGTAGTTATTATCAATAAACTCATGGTTATCCGCCGCCTATATATGTGATTATCTTAACCCTCTTATAACCACACAATCCAGCAGTCAATCAGGTATCCTTCTATCTTTTCTTTTCATTTTCTTTTTCTCGATTATGTCTACTATTTCCATTTCCTCTTCTTCTTCCAGCCAATTGGACCCCGATGAACTTCATCCGCAAGGTATCCTTGAAACCCCGTCTTTTGAGATCTGCAAGTTCACAGATCCAGAGATTAACAATATTCGACCACTCTTTCCGGCCAGCACCATTTTCCGACCATTCGACTCCACAACCCGCAACGACTGTGTATCGAAGAACTGAGTTTGTTTTCTAGCCCAACCGTTCTTGATAGGCTTCAAATACCCCTTTCCAGATTTTACCCAAAGCTTTTTCACCTTGACTGTACACCTTAGTTACTCACGGTTCCAAGCGCTTTGTTTTTAAATCAAAACCTCGTCAAGTGATCCCTATTTCCAAGGTTACCCAGAATGATACCCTTTGGAGAACCAATTTTTCTTCGTAAAAAGGGATTCATATCTGGGTGGATCTGATTTACCCAAGAGGTTGATACAAAAGGGTAGGATACAGGATTCTTGGGCAACAACGGTATGATACTTGATTCTTTGACCAACATCTTATTCTTCTTGTAGAGTTGATAACTTTTCCTTGTTAGCTGAACTTTCGGGAGTTGCAGAGAAGGTCAAAAAATTCCTTGCACTGGATTCTAAAATTAGAACCTTTCAAGCCAAGTTCGTAGAAGCTTTTCAGGAATCAAACTCAGAGTCAAACATGTCAAGTAAGTATCCTTATAATCAAGTTTAATATCGATTAATTAATAAATGAAAACTTATCTGTGAATCCTTGTTTATAGGTGCCCAGAAGTTCGGAAAATCTGCATCCAAGTTCTCCCTCGAAGACATTGACTGCATGCTCGTGAAGAAAGAGACTCTGAAGTCAACTTCAGTGCCCGGACCACGTCCAGTCACGACCCTAGCCAAGTCAGGAACCAAAAGAAAGAAGAGCACGGAACCTAAGAACCCCTTGGACACCGAGAAACAGCATCTCGAGATGCTCACTGTTGTAAGGATTCTTTATCCTGATAGCCTTTATTGATAGATCAAGGATTTTTCTAATCTCGTCTCGTTTTCTTGTATAGGCCGTTAACTCTGCTCGAAGCCATCATGAGAAGACTGTCGGAGAATACGAGGAGACTCTCGCTGGGATGAGTTCCATAGCCGCTGCAAAGGATAAGGCACTCGCCAAGATGACCAAGGAGAAGAAGCAAGTCGAGGATCACGCATCCACAATTGTTGTTCAAATGCAGGATATGATAACCCGTGCTACCAATGAGGCAAAGATCTGGGCAGCCAAATCAGTTCTCTATGCCATGATCAAACTGATGAGTGAGGCTAATGATCCTGCTTTTGACAAATCCTCGTGGGACATAGCGCATTGGAAACAATCTTTGGCAGATTTGGGCGGAGGCGAGGATGAAGAGGATGCTGAAGCAGCTGACGGAACTGGGGTTGGAGCGAGTGGAGTGAAGAATGTGAATGAGATGGATGAGGGGAAGAAAGCAGCAACAGATGGTGAAGAAGCTGCTTAAACGGGCGATGAAGGATATCAAAGACAAGGCCAGAGCCCGTTTTTTTATTTTGTTTGGTTATGTTTTTATGGATATTGGATAATGGTCTGTAATGGATAATAGTAACTAGGATAAAAGATCCATGATCCTTAAGACAATTTCTAGGGGTAGCAAAGGTGGAGGGATCCTCTGTTTGTGGGGATGAAGCCTTTGATTACCCCTATTTTATTTTTCTGCACTTTATCAAACAATTAGTAACACCTGCTTAACCTGGGTGGATGGTCCGTGATTAAATGGTGAAATCCGGGATAAGGATTTTGGTAAGTCCAGATGACTTAATAATAATTTAAATCTTTTGGCTATTTGTGTGTTATTTATTATTCTCGAAGTAGGTTTGATAAAGTCTTAGTCTCGTTAAAGCTTGGAAAATATCTTTGAGTAAAAACTTTTAAGGATAGAGTGTCCTTATACAAAATATACTAAGGATATCGAGTCATTACAAAAAGAATTAATGAAAGCTCTTAGTAGAGTAAACGTAAAATGATAAGTAGAAATCATACCATATGGTCTAATTAGACTTAAGTTACCATAAGTATTGATCCTTCCGTGATCCATGTAAAGCTTAACTTAAGGATCTTGAATCCACATATGTTGTTACTTATGTAATCCTCATAATTAAACTTAGGATACCTGATGCAAATAACTTATGATATTAATTGGGATTAAATCCAACAAATTGGGGACAAGCCCATAATTAAACTGGGGACAAGCCCGTGCAACTGGGGACAAGCCCGTGTAACTTGGGACAGGCCCGTGAACAGGGGACAAGCCCAAAAACTGGGGACAAGCCCAAACTAGGGACAAGACCAAATACTGGGGTCAAGCCCAAACTGGGGAGTGGCCCAAATATACGGATGTTAACTGGGGACTTGCCCAAATCGGGATTTAGCCCAAACTTGAGTGACGTGAAAACGCCAAAACCTTAGGTATGGTACGTCTACCATAAATCGTAGGATCCTCCATATAGCCGAAGACAACGAAATTGTCAGCCACTAAGCGTGTATTGGTCTCGCTGCCCCAAACTATACGTTGGATAATCGTGCGCTCCAGACGAGAGTGTAGAAACTATAATTTATAAGAAATGTGAAAACCTTTAAACCTTGGAAGATATGACCATCGGGGGTCACATCTTAATCGTGGGCTAGGCCAAAGGGAACAATAGTGTACCTTAAGTGTGAGGGAGAGGTGGCCAACCTCTTGATCATTGAACATCCTTTACTAGTATCCCGCATTGTTATTTAAAACTTGGAAAACATAAACGTTAAGAATATATTATCCTTAAATTAATAAGAATCTTAAATGAATAAATGATTAGATAGATATTACCAATTTTAGGATCCTTGATCCTTTAAGGATACTCGATCCTCCGAGGATACTTGATCCTGATTAGAAAAAGTACTTCTTGAGATGGATAGCATTCCATACCCTTGGTAACCTGCTGCCTTCTATAGTGAACAAATATATGCCCCTTTTCCTGCCTCTGACTCGATCAGATAGGGATGATGTGTTGTAAAACACACTTACTTTCCGTATGGTTTTGTCATGTTTTACGTACTTAATAGTTTGATTAATAAGAGTTATGGGTGGTTTTTGCTTAATTTTACAAAGATTGAATGTTTATTTGTAGGTTATGAAAGTTGATGGAAAAAGAGTTAAGTTTGAAGACTTTAGGGGGCTTATTTGATCAAGTTTAAAGACTACAACTCAAGGCCCGACCCAAGCCCACAAGTTCAAAGCCTTACATGGATATTATATTAATTATAACAAGAAAAAAACCCTAAGAGAGCAAGCACCTTGGCAGCTCTAAAAAAGCCGATCCGAAAGAAAAGAAAGAAAGAAAGGTTGGATTAATAAGTTGGTTGGCTTGTTTGTGTTTCGTTTAAGGATACAAGAAGGTTTAGTATAGATTGAGGATTGTGTGGCTGGAAATCAGGTGGGGGCGGCAACAAATCACAAAGCTACAACAACAAATAAATTTATAAAACCCTAACAGCACATTACACTGTGCCGATCGGAAATCACAAGAGAGAAAAAAAGAAGTTGGTTATTTTGAATTTTATAGCTAGGAATATATATATTTTTTGTTGTCTCCTTTAAGGAGACAACATTAATTTGTTCCTTCTTACTTCACGTGGACATCATCTCAACAACAAAGAAAGAACAAACAATTATAAAACCTTAACAGCCACACATAATTCCGATCGGAATTGGACAGCAAGAGGACCAAGAAAACTTGTTTATTTTGGGTTCTTGTGACCAAGGAAAGAAGAATACAGCCAAGAAGAATTCGGGACAAAAGCTAGGGTTGATCTACATCCATAAACTCAGCCATAATATTAAGTATTACTCTCATAAACTTTGTGTTTTTGTTCAAGATACATAACTTGTCGATTTTGATCTTTAACTTGGATTGTTTTGCAAGTAACTTGAAGATTGACTTGTGTTTGATGTTTCTTGAATCTTGAATGAGTTTACTTATGTTTATATTGATGTTTATGATGTTTAACGTGTGTATATGCTGCTGTCCAAAATCAATGATAGGCTAAAGTAGTTAGTTCTACCTAGGTTAGATGATTATTGTTAGGTTTTAGTAAGTAGTTTGGATTGTTGATGATCATGGCTTAAATTGTTAATGTAAAGTTTGGTTTAAGATTGAATTAGGTTGTGTTTAGTGGCTGTGAATTTGTTAATAATACTCAATTACCTCTTGCTTTAATTAATTGAATGAGTTTTGATTAATTGTTGCTTGTTAGGACTACTTACTTAGTGTTTAGGGTTTGTTTGCGGGGTGATCAACCGTAAGGTCTAAGTGAGTGTTTAAATTAAATATAATAAGCAGGTAGACACCTTCCTTGAGACCGAGAGGTGATAGGAAGTAAACTCGTCTCATAGCTTTTACTTGATAGGAAGTAAACTCGTCTCATAATGATGCTAAGTACGCTAAGGCATCTGCCCCAACATTTTCTTCTCTTGGTACCTGCATGATACTAAACGACTCGAAGGATTTTGCTAATTCCTTCACAATTTCTAAATACTTGATCATATTCTCACCTTTCGGTATAAGAGCCGTTAAAGTGGTTAGTTATAAGTAAATAATCCATATAAACTTGAAGATACCTGATCCTCATTTGTTTGGCTAAAAGTAAACCTGTGATAAGTGCTTCGTATTCTGCCTCATTGTTGGTTGCTTGAAATGCACAAGCAATGGACTGGAGTATTATGTCCCCCTGTGGCGATTTCAGTAGGATACCTAATTTTGTTCCTCTTATGTTGGATGCTCCATCTGTGAAGAGGATCCAAGGATCCTTGTTCTCTTCTAGTTGCTGAACTTCCATATCAACTTCCTTCTGCATGTCACTACTGAAATCAGCCACAAAGTCTGCAAGCGCTTGTGACTTAATGACTGTTTTGGGCTCGTACTGAATATCATATGCACTCAGCTTCACAGCCCACTTGGCCTCCTTCCTGAAAACTCCGGCTTTCTAAGCACATTCTTAACAGGATAATTAGTTCTTAAAACAATAGTATGTGTTTCAAAATAGTGTCTCAACTTGGTTGAGGCCATAATCAAAGCAAGAATTAATTTTTCAAGGTGAGAATACCTGACCTCTGCATCTAAGAGGCTTTTACTTACGTAATGTACCGGGTTCTGTTGTCCTTCATTATCCTTGGCTAGAATAGCACTAACTGCATTACCTGATACTGCTAAGTATAGAGATAGCGGCTCACCATCCGTTGGTTTCATCAAAGCAGGCGCTGAGGATAGATAATCCTTAAGAGATTTTAGTGCATCCTCATGCCTTTTGAGTCCATTCAAACCTTTTATTTTTCCTCAAGATATCATAGAAGTCTTTGCACTTCTCTGAGGATCTGGAAATGAATCTGTTGAGAGCAGCTATTATTCCCGTCAGTCTTTGGACATCCTTAGCATTCACAGGAGATTTCAAATTGATGATGACCTCTATCTGCTCGGGACTTGCTTCTATACCCCTCTCAGTGAACATATAACCAAGGGACTTTCCCGCCTTAACACCAAAATGGCATTTAGATGGATTAAGTTTCATGTTATATTGGTCAAGGATATTGAATGCTTCTTCCAAGTATTTAAGGTGGTCTTCAGCCTTCTTGGACTTGACAACCATGTCATCTATATAGACTTTCATGGTTTTCCCTAGTAGGTCTTTAAACATCATGTTGTCTAGGCGTTGATAAGTTGCACCTGCATTTCTTAGTCCGAATGACATAGCAATATAACAGTATATGCTGGTAGGAGTCATTATTGCTGTATCCTCTTGATTAGATGGTTCCATATGAATTTGTTTAAATCCAGAGGAAGCATCCATAAAGGTAAGCATCTCATGTCCTGCCGTTGCATCCACTATTGAGTCTATATGTGGTAATGGGAAAGAATCCTTGGGGCATGCGTTGTTTAAATCGGTGAAATCGACACACACCCTCCACTTTCCATTTTTTTTAAACAACAACCACATTAGCCAACCTTTGAGGATATTTAACATCTCTGATCATACCAGCCTTAAGAAGTTTCTCAACTTCTTCTTGTATGATCGCGTTCCTCTCAGGAGCGAATTTCCTTCGCTTCTGATGGACGGGTTTAAAAGAATAATCAAGGGCAAATTTATAAGTAATTACATCCTTCGAAATACCTGTCATGTTTGAATGTCTGAAGGCAAATGTGGATTTTCATCGCTTTAGGAAGGACACTATATCCTCCTCAATCTCATTAGGGATACTGGATCCTAAGAAAACTTTCATGTCTGGATCCTCGGGGTCCAAGGATACTTCTTTTATATCTTGCTCCCGAGCCTCCAGCACGTTCCTAGGATGCTGCTGTGGTTGCTATGCTATCGTATGTTTAGCTGTTGGCTTCATGGATGAAGAATAATAATTCTTGGCTTTCACTTGGTCACCATCTATCCTTAGTACTCCCCAAGGAGTTGGTAGCTTGATGCACTGATGGTAAGCAGAGGCTACAACCTTCATTTCGTGTAGCCAAGGCCTGCCAAAAATAACATTGCAATAAGATAGATTGTCAATAACACAAAATTTTTGATAAAAGTTAAACCCTTCGATGTATATTGGGAGTTTGATGTCCCCATTGTTTTCTTGGTTTCGCCACTGAAACCAACTAACACTGACGTCCTCGTGATGATTTCCGAGTCTGGGATATTCATTTTCTGGAGTACGTCATGTTGGGTGATGTTAACCGAGCATCCACCATCGAGTAGGATCCTACGTACATAATGGTTAGCGATAAATAAAGTTACAATCAAACCGTCGTGGTGTGGATCCTGGATGCTTGTTTTATCTTCTTCATCAAAGAAGATTCTTTTGTCATTCGTCAAAGTGGTGGATATGACCGGTCGTTCCCCGTTCTCTAACTTGGTCTCTTTGGCACGTCTCTTGGCCGAGGAGAACGAAGTACCATCTGAGCCGCCAGAGATGAAGTTGATTACTTATGCATCTGGTGGAGGAGGAGTTGATTTTTGTTGGACATCTTCAGGATCCTGGATCCTTGACTTTTTTCTTCCCAAGAGTTCCTTGAAGTGGCCCTTACTTAGGAGGTACCCAATTTCCCTCCTTAAACCAATACAGTCATCCGTCATATGACCAAAGTCCTCATGGAATGCACACCTTTTGGATTTGTTTTTTGAAGGTCGTTGAATTCTCATTTTTCCGAGGTCACATTGCTTTATCTTCAAGATCCTTCATGGCACAAATTAAACCATGAGTATCCACAGTGAATCAATACTCAGAAATGCTTGGGTAATCTTCATCATCATCTCCTTCTTCGACTGCTCAAACATTTTGATTGTTGAATTTGGAGTAAGGCTTTGGGTTGTTGTTCCTGAATGAGGATCCTTGTTTCTTGTCAGGATATTCTTGCTTCGTTTGAGCCCTTAACCGTTCTTGGATCCTTTTGTCATCTTCTATCCGTATGAATCCAAGTACCCTGTTCCTTACTTCATCCAAAGTCCAGCAGGGAGTCATCACAAGATCATCATAAAATGGGGAGCCCATATTTAGTCCCGTCTAGAAAGTTTCCATAGCCATAGCCATATCAAGATTAGGGATCTCTAGGGCCTCCCTTCCAAACCTCGTAAAAAAATCCCTAAGGGATTCATCATAGGTTGGACAACTCTATATAAATCACTAGTTAACTTCTCAAATTTCCTACTACAAGAAAACTGGCTGTTGAACAAGTTAACTAAATGTGAAAAAGAAGTAACAGAAAAGGGAGGAAGACTTAGCAGCCATTTTAGTGCAAATTCTGTTAGTGTGGATCTGAAACCCTTGCATAGACAAGCTTCTTTAAGTCTTTCAGGATTTGGGTTGATCCCCATCATCTCCCTATATTGAGTCACATGCTCTTCCGAATCAGGGGTCCCACCATACACTTTCATGTTGGGGGTTTGAAAGCGTTTTGGGATCTCCACATCACAGATTGGTGGAGCGGACCTGGATAACTTATGGCTCCCTTCTGGGATTTAAAGGATTGGACGGACCACCCCTGGTACGCTGGATATCATATCCTTAAGATTCTGCAGTTCCTTAGCCATAGCCTGGTTGATATCTGCATCCTACATGGAACCAATATTAGCATATAAGGTTATAGGATTATATGAGTTACCTCTTTGTTGTGTGAATGTTGGCATCCCAGAGGAATAGATGAGGTAAGAAGTGTCTGCTACGGAAGTTGGTCCACTAGAGGCAATGGTTTGCATGGGGATAATATCTCCTTCATAGACCTCCGAAGACCTTTATGTTGAATTCTGGAGGATCCTTGATTATGGAGGAAGGATCCTTGATTCTGGATGAAGGATCCTTGAGCTTGGGAGTTGAAGGATCCTTGATGATACAATCTGGATGATCCTGGTTGAAGGATTGATGATCCTTGCTGGGGGAGAGAGGATCCTTGAGCTTGTAGACCCATGAACCCTTGATTAAGGATAGATAATCCTTGCTGGAGGAGAGAGGATCCTTGAGCTTGTAGACCCATGAACCCTGGATTAAGGATAGATGATCCTTGTTGGAAAATTGAGGATCCCTGAGCTTGCTGACCCATGGACCCCTGGTGAAGGATAGATGATCCTTACTGGAAAATTGAGGATCTCTGAGTTTGCTGACTCATGGATTCCGGTTGAAGGATAGATGATCCTTGCGCATGTTGAGCCAAGTATCCTGGAGTGTTAAAATCCAGCATCCTAGGCATTAGAGGAGTTGATCCTCTGTTGGCCTCTTGGTCCTCTTGAGTTCTTCTATCTGTCGAAGGATCCTCTGGTTAGTCTTGCTTTGCTGCTCCATGTAAGCTTTAACCTGTGAAAACATAGCAGAAACATTATTGTTAGGGTTAACCACCAAGTGGCATCAGTGGTTTTTGAGCAATGGAAAACTGGGATTTGTGTCTTTTTTTCCAGCTGCGGTGGTCCTTGGAGCTGCTGCTAGAGGAGGAGGCATCGGTGGTAAGGTCCTTGATGTGTGAGAAATGGATGAGGGCATGGTTGATGAAGCAAAATGTTGTTGAGAGGCCATTGATAGTGGTATCGATAGAAAAGGTTAAAAATTAATAGGAAATATTATGGATTAATTGCCCCACGGTGGGCGCCAAATTGTTTTGGTCAAAAATCGTTGACGGTTAAAATAACCAAATTAGTTAGGTGAGGTTTAGTGCTAACTTGATTGTAAAGATTGTATTTCGCTTGTAAACACAAACACAAGGATTTGTACGAGGGAAAGCCCTTAATATTTAGAGGATCGCTGACATAAAAACCTCGGGTGATGACAATTGTCTATCACCAATTTATTAAACAAAGAATCTGGTTACGAAGGTGGAGATTACGATCGGTTGTTACAATATTTTTAAGTGTGAGTGTCGTGCTTGAAAGAGTTCTCAGAGATGATAAGGTGTGCAAGAAGACAAGTGTGTCCTATAGCTGATCAATAATCTCGTTTATAAACAAAATTAACAACTAACAACTATTCCTACAATTCCGCCACTCTTCCACTAACCCCTTCAATGTCTTTTGACCACGTGCTAGGAGTCTCCAGTAGCGAATTATGAGGAGGACTCAGTCATTGAGCCGTTATACCTATCAAACAAAAAGCCACTTAAACACAAATATTAGTATCAACATATTACCGAGGATCCTTGATCCTTCATAACCTGGAACATATCTCAAGGATAATTGATCCATAAGTCACTTAAGGATAGTGGATCCTCAGCATAAATTCTATGCCCTAACAATTAGCCCACTGAAATCTAGGGATTTCGGTTTACATAATGGCCCAATACCAAGCCCACAACGATTGAGTATAAACCATTTAAGTGTAGCCCAACAATCTCCCCCTTGGTTTATAGCTTGATATTTACTCGTGTTCTAGTACTTCAGCATCAGATTCTTTGTACGCACTTGCCCATAAACCTGTTCGTATAATCGATCCCACTATACAAGTATACTCCTTAGCAGCTGGATCATAAAGTGGTTCAGCTATAATCTGAAAGCCGCTAAGGGTCTTGATTTCTTTCTCACCGAACTTCAACAAGTCTCACGGATCAACAATACGGTATTGTCTCTTCTTCAACCGTATAATAACCGTAGCCGTCTCACCATCATAAGTCCAGAACTTCATCTCATCAAGAGCACATTCGGGAAATCTCTTGGTGATTGAAATGGACGTCACTTTAGTAGTCAGAGGCCACATAACATTTAACATCGGGTTATTCGTATACGGATCACGTACCCCTTTTAGTTTCTTGACAAACGATTCAGCAATAGGCATATTGGGGAATCTTGTTTCAACTTGGTTGCTTAAAAAGTTCCAGAAATTGGAGGCCTTTTGGATCATGATTCAGATTGTGGAATGGAGCTTATATTACATCACTCAAATCAACTTTAGTCCACGACCCGGAATCCTTCATCTTTTTGTAATATTCCATGTTTCCAGACTTGTGTTTGACCCACCACATTTCTTTGTCGATATCGTATCCCCAAGAAACGACCCCAGAACGATCTCCATACTTACCAGAAAATCCTTTTTGAAGTTGCACCAAAAATTTCTCTAGATAGTCAGAGGACACGATATTCTGATTAGTATTCTTCTTGATCAACATTTTCCTCTTGATTCTTTCCATCTACTCAACAATCTTTTTTGTTGGAGCGGCTAAGTATTTCTCCAGTTACGCAGAAGTATCAATATTTGAGGCAGGGCGCAAAATGGAGCTGCTATCAATAGGAGTATCTTGTGTATCACCAACAGTCTTTTCACCGCTATCATCAACATCCTTAAATTCATCTCCAAACCTTTTAGAAAAATTTTGTTGGAGATCAAAATATAAAGCGGTAAGACCACCCATGCTCGCTTGAAGCTCTTGAATCTTTGAGTCATTATCAGCGTTGTTGGCTTCAAGCTCATGAATGCGTATATCTTTCACCACAGAGTCTTGTTTAAGCATAAAGACTCTGCGTTGTAAAGCATGTACATCGACTGGTTCATATTCCAAAGCGATCCCTTTAGCCTTATCTTGTAAATATTTGTCTTGCATGACGAGAATGTGGGCAATCTTCTCAGCTGCACTTGAGCTTTCTTGACCAGTCGGATCAGACAATCCAGAGGGTTCAGTGGTAGACTGGATATGGCCTTTAAACTCAAACTCTTGCATAATATCATCAAAAGTATGATCTTGAGTTTGTTGGGCTTCAACAGACGGGCCTTGTTCAGATTGAGCTTCAACAGTGACGGGCTCATTTGGTGTCGGTTGAACGGTTGGTATAATATCACTAGCCAACACACCCGGTCTTGGATCTTTCTTTCTTCATTTACGCGGAATAAAATCGGCGACTGTCTCATCTTCAACATCATCATCATCATCATCATCATCCTCATCTGTCACAATAACTGATTAAGGACGCTTCAATGCAGTTGACTGGAGCTTTTCTTTAAATGTCTCAAATGCATCAAGTTATTTAGCAGTAGTATAAATTGTTGCATATGGTGTTCAGTCTCCAAAGGTTGTGATGGAGAACTGTCAGATTCATTGTCTGAAATAGTTTCAAAGGCAGTTGTAGGCCTTTGAACAGGAACAACATGTTCCTCAGCAACAGTAGCAGTAGCAGCAGCAATCTCAGTCTCTGCAAATTTTCCAAACTTTACCCTAGGGTGAAGTCCCTGGTAAACCACTTTGGCCCCTTTTCTCGACTACTTCATCAAACCAAAGGTATTCGGACTCATGACCTTCAGATTGAGCGTCTTTACAGATCTATTCAAATCAGGATAATGAGAATCAAAGATCATATTTAGGAACCTCGGATACAACATGAACATCTCCTTCTTCATCCCCTTCAAGTTGCTATCATCTCATCGAACATGAACTTAGAGTAGTTGTAGTTCCAGTCCATGATCAAAGCAACCACAGCCGACATCTGTATGTCGCTAATCTCGTCAGAACCCCCTTTTCATTCCGAGACATACGTAAAGAAGGTGTGAATCAAGAACCTCCAATACAGATTAAACAACTTCTTGATGGCTGGAGGGTAGGTTCTCTCGTATCCCATTCGTTGCACTATCTCTGCTACAACCTTAGTAGAATATTATGTAGGGTAATCAGGTTGATCACCGAACAGTAGCACCTCACGAAATATAGCCTCAGATACAATCACTGGCTTCTTCTGGATCTTTGACTCTATAGTGACTGCTCCCTCGACACCTCTTTGATTGATAGAGGCATGGTTCCAAAAATCAGCCACCATCTTTATGCATATCATAGGATTTTCTCGTAAGGCGTGAGAAATCCTTCAAGTATTCAGCCCCACAATCATAGACTTGAACTCCTTGTGAGCTAGAGGAGGATCAAATAGACATCCAATAATATTATGTGTGTCAACATACTTTAGGGGTGCTTGATCAGCCATGACTGCAACAAACGAGTCAAGTTCGAAATACATTCACTTAAATCCATAATCATTTATCTTCTGAACTTGATATCATTTAAGATTAACAAATTAATTATATTATAGGGACCAAACATAGAAACAATGAAAATATAAACCCCTTTTTAGTAAATTAGTCCAAATAATAATAATACTTATCTGATTAAAGGTGTTTTCTTTCCAAATTGTGAGTTCTATGTCAAAAATGAGAGTTTTTGGCCCATAATAAGTGATTTCAGTAAAGAATAATAGTTTTCGGTCCAACATGATAGATATCTATTTACAGATAACCCTTAACAGCCGAGAACAAAGGTTCTTGGTCAACCTGATGATTTCTCGGTCAAAGTTTGACCGAAAACCCTTGAGATCTTTGTTGATCTCAGGGGTTCTCTGGTTGACCAAAGGTTTTCGGTCAACCAAACTCGAGAATCTAGGATCTTGAGATCTCCGATGATCTCGGGCCTTTTGAACCCTTTGAACTTCATTTAGAAAACTACATCATCTTAACAAACACACCATAGACCGTCATTGATGAAAAACCTGCAACTTCATGACAAACTCATAACAAAATCAAACACACCATAATCATCCATCATAATCAATTATCACAGTCCAATTAACTATTTAACCAAGAAACACTTATTTGATCCGGAGATTTCCAACAGTGGTCCGAAAACAGATTTCAAATTATATTTGTTTACCTTTTATGATTAATGAAATCAAAACAGCTTAGATGATCAAAGTTTTGATTTTGCAGATTGGAAGATGAGAGGGTTAATCGATTAAGTAGATATGATAATAGTGAATAATAATACCCACAACCAGGTAAATTGCCATTTAAACTTCAACTATTTTGGATCTGGGCTGAAACCTGATGGGTCAAGAACTAAACACCTTCATAAAACGTTGGGCCAACAAGACCAAACCTCATGAGCCAAAACCACATTTTAAACCATACCAGGCCTCATGGGCTTATAACACAAATGAACACAAAGTATGATCCACGTTTGATAAAAAATGATTCCTTAACGCATTTGTTTCTACAATAGTAATCATGAGGTAAAATTAAAGACGTAAAAAATAAACAATAATGAAAAATTTACAGATAAAACCAAAACAAAAACAATTTTACCACATGGCCTTCAGTAGTTCTAACATATTTCGGGATCAAATTTTAGTTTTGTTAAACAGGCAAACTTTTTTGAAAAGATTCGAACATGGAATCATATTGATTAAGATGCTTTTACAATGATTCATTTTCAGCATTATTATGACATAGAGAACAGAACAGTTTGATAGCAGGTATTTAGATACTTAGCATGATTTTTATTGCATCGGTGATATGCATTAGGTTCAATTAGGCATAAGGCTTATATGGACATCACTTATGGTTGAACATATTTGGCTTTCTCCAATTTGACTCTTATATCTTCTCAAAGCATATTTGACTTTCTCCAGATCACCCCAATTTGACTTCAACCCCCTAGTGCTTGATCAAAATATTTTTACTATACAAACAACAATTTTAAGCTTTAAGGTTGAACGTTGGACTTACATGCCGCCCATACTTACAAGTCTTACATTCAGAGTGTTTAGGACTTACTTGAATGCCCCATCCATGTAGTTCTAGTTTGACCCTTTAAGCTTTAAAACAATTTTTAATTTCAATATTATACACTAATAGCATTTTTTTTAATAAATAAGAAACAAAATATTTTTGGTGATCAAGACACTAACGGGCTCGTGTATGACTAGGTAATTGCTTTTCTACCTATCATTCAGAGAGATGTATCTAGAGACATGTATAAATCTTCAAAATGATTCTCCACATTAAGTTTAGCAGATTTTGTTTATATCACATCAAACTTTTACGCATCACGGAAAGCTACCATAAAAATCAATGACTGTTCAAAATACTTTTTAGCCTAATAACTTCACACGTTAGGCACACAACATCAATTTATCTATCATTTTTCAAAGATTGGATCATATTTTCATTTAAAACATTTTGAGCTTCTATAAAGCTTGTAACTGAATAATCATATCAATTTCCATGTAGAAAAAGACCAAAAGGCAAAACTTTTTATAATTATTTTTTTTTAATTTTTTTATAAAACACACGCACACTCTTTTTGAATTTTTTTTGATGTTATCACACACAAAACACACGCACACTCTTTTTGATTTTTTTTTAATTTTATAAAACATGCACACTCTTTTTACATTTTTGAACCCCCCCTAAATTTGTGCAAAAATTTTAGCCGAAAGAAAAAATGTTATGTATAAATTTATCCTCAAAAAGACTCAGTCGTCGAAACATAGCATTTTAAGAAACTCTACAAGCACATTAAATCTGGCAGTACTGATCGGTTTTGTAAGTAAGTCCGCCATATTGTTATCAGTGTGAACTTGTTCAAGATGAATCAATTTCCGATCATAGAAGTCACAAATGAAATGAATTTTGATGTCAATGTGCTTGGTCTTAGAATACTGAACATGATTTTTAACAATAGCAATAGCCGCATCGTTATCACAAAAGATAGGAGTGTCAAGAAATTCCAAACTGTAATCCAACAATTGGTGTTGCATCTAGATAACCTGCGTGCAGCATGCAGAAGCAGCAAGATACTCAGCCTCAGTGGATGTGGACACCGTTTGTTGTTTCTTGCATTGCCATGAAATGAGTCGATCGACCAAGAAATGACATCCGATTTCCTGTTAATATCATCACCTCTATAATTGCTGTCAGCAAAGACATATAAATCAAATTATGATTTTTTGAGATACCAAAGACCTAGCTTTGGTTGCCCTTTAAGATATCTAAAAATATGTTTAACAGCAGTTAAGTGAGAAAGTTTAGGATTAGCATGGAACCGCGCGCATTGACAGACTGCAGACATGATATCCGGGAGATTGACGGTGAGATACATCAGGGATCCGTTCATTGATCGATAGTACGTTTGATCTATGGATTTCCCTTTAGGATCAGATGAAAGAATAGGTCTTTCCGCCATAGGAGTCACTGCACACTTTAAATCCTGGAATTGGAACTTCGCCAACATGTCATCGACATATTTCCCTTGATGTAACAAAATTCCTATCGAACTTTGACGAACTTATAACCCCAGAAATGTCATCATCTCCCCAAATGAACTCATATAGAATCTCTTTTTCATTACCTCCTCAAATTCAGAACATAAAGCAGTATAGTGGAACCAAAAATAACATCGTCCACATAAATCTGAACCAAGATCAGATCTTTCCCAACAATTTTAAGGAACATAGTCTGCTCGATGGTCCCTCGCTTGTAACCATATCCTAGTAGATGAGCCGTGTAAGTTACATACCATGCCTGAGGAGCTTGATGAAGACCATATAGAGCTTTCTCTAACTTGTAGACGTGAGTAGGATGCTTTGAGTTAGTAAATCCCGGTGGCTGATCCACATATATCTCCTTATTTACTTCTCCATACAGAAACGCCGTCTTAACATCCATTTGATAAACTGTGAACCCCATGTAAGAAGCATATGCCAAGAAAATCCTAATAGCCTCAAGATGAGCCACTGGAGCATTACTTCAGTGTAGTCTAAACCATCAACCCGATGAAAACCACGAACCACAAGCCATGATTTGTTTCGAACAATAACCTAAGTGTCATCTTGCTTGTTACGAAAAACCCATCTCATGTCTAATGCCTTATTCCCGATAGGTAACTCCACTAAGCTCCAAACCTTGAGTTTATCAAACCGATTCAGCTCTGCATGCATAGTATCCACCAAACTTGGTTCTTGTAGTGCCATCTATATAGACTTTGGTTCAATTTGAGAAATGAAACAAGAATATAGACAACTGTTGATG
Organism: Bidens hawaiensis; assembly: GCF_021521415.1. Taxonomy (NCBI): domain Eukaryota; kingdom Viridiplantae; phylum Streptophyta; class Magnoliopsida; order Asterales; family Asteraceae; genus Bidens; species Bidens hawaiensis. The sequence continues at coordinate 1,384,848 of NW_027491435.1, forward strand.
TGTCCTGTTTGACTTCTGTTTGAGACGCCTGTTTCAAGTGGACCTATGATGTTCTCGATTGGATGATCCCGTTGAATCTTTGTTGGAACATAATGATCGGGAACAGAGCTCGTAGTAAGCAAGTTAGTTGGACCTTCAAGGAGTTCAGAGAGCGGATTCCTCCATCCAGATGCCGGGGGTACTATGCAAGTACGAGGTACTAGAAATGTATTCATTTGGTATGACAATTAGAAATAAAGTGCTACCAAATATTTGACGAATGGTGCTCGCCCCCTCTACTGATGAAACATCGGCCGCAGGTGTCTCAGCTGTATACAAATCACATTCTTCTAGAAACTTCTATGAAGAGCCAGTCTCAGTAACATGTTCTTGTGGACTTGAAGATTGTAACACCCCGGCTAAAGCGGAATACACCCGGGTGTTACAGATTGGTATCAGAGCCGTGACTATAAGATATGACATTAGACGTAGTGTTCTAGTTAGTTATAGTTTATTTGCTTAATTGTTTAGGTTGCATGATTAGAAAATTATGTGGCCCTTATGTGATTGTTCAATGTACTTGCTTAATATTTTATTGTCAATTCATTTACGTCTCATTTACACAAAGCACACATAAGTCCAAGGCTTATGCCTAAAAAAAGATTTTCCAAACATTTTCAATTATCGATTTTTATTGTGGTGTTCCGATATTTCTTCTTCTTAAAGATGGTTCTATATGGCGGGTATGTAGTAAACTGTAAGAGGGGCGTGCTTGTTTTCCGAAACTTTTGACACCAAGGTTATTGAAACCTAAGGATAAGCAATGCTCATAAATCCAATCAGACGCGGGGCCTGGTTGCTTACCTGGAGAGTTAGGAATGCGCATAACTCATTCAACGCCATATGAATCACAACTTTAAGTTTTCAAACGTGACCATGTTCTCTTTGTGAAAAGAGTATGGTTGCACTCCTAAGGATGTCACACAGTCATGGTGGTTCAAGAGGCGTGTGACTCCGACCCTCAATGTTTTACAATGTGTTGACTGTGAAGTCGTGGTGATACACGAATACCCAGCTTTTAGTCCGATTTGATTTCGAGTTTCTTTGATTTTTGGAAAATAAGAGTCCATGGTGGTTCATGAAAACTCTAAAGTTCCATACAAGATTTAATATTTTCGTTATGATTTTTATTTTCAATTATGTAATTATTTATTTATTTCTTTAAAAACAAACTTTAACAAGGATTTTTATACCACACCCTACTCCGAGTCTCACGATTCTCGTTATCATTGTTCGCAGAATGTCTCACCATTTCAACAAGCGTCATTCTTCGGAAACCTCTAGCTGCAAGTTAACTGCTCAAATCACCAAACTAATCGCAGTCAATCCCTATATGATGACCCAAATTCACCAGAACTTTTATGCTAGTTTCACATAAGCTCAAAACGAGCCTAAAGCGTCTCACTGTTCATTTAAAACTTTCACCAGTACCAAACCCTCAGATTTTGACGGGACTAAAGGTGTCACGGCTCTTCTTCAGTGGTAAGAAAATGTGGAGAACATATTCCTCCACATTGAGAACTTACCTGGTGAGTGAAGGAAAAGTCAATTCGTTGTTCCAAAGCCACCATGGCTATCCTATGGGATGAATTGAAAGAACTAATGACCAAGCAGTTCTACCCTCCAAATAAGCCCTTGAATTTGGAAGCCGAGTTTTGGAACCTCAAACAAGAGAGTGGTGAGCACGCAGCTTACACTTCTCATTTTCAGTGAACTCAGTGTTCTGGTACCTCACCTTGTTACCCTGACTTCGCGTGCCATCGATAAGTACATTCAGGGACTACCGAGACAAATTCAAGATAATGTCTTGAGTAGTGCTCCCAAGGAACTTGGTGACGCGCTTAACCTTGTTGCAACTTTAACCGATAATCATGTTAAAGCCAGGACTTTGACATTGAAGGGATCGAAGAAACCTGCTGATAAACCCACTACAGAGCCCAATGAATCGAAACCCGAGTCATCCAAGCTCCTCAAGAAAATCGTTCAAGCTGCTCAAGCTCCTCAAGAAAATCGTGGGCATGCTTTTATTATTAACGCTAATCAAGCTTAGCAAAACGGAGATGTGGTGAACAGTACGTTTCTCGTAAATGACCACTTTGCAACCATTTTATTTGATACCGGTGGCGATATGAGCTTTGTGTCTTTTGAATTTGAGCCTTTATTTGCTAAACCCCGATCAAAGCTTAAAATCTCGTATTCTGTTGAGGTAGCTAATGGTAAATCTGTATCAATTGACTCGGTTATTAGAAATTGCAAGTTAAATCTAAATGGCCACAATTTCTCAATCGATCTCATTACTATACAATTGGGAATTTTTGATATCATAGTAGGCATGGATTGGTTATCTGCACATCGTGCTGAAATTGTTTGCTTCGAGAAGTTCATTCGCATTCCGCTTGCCGATGGTCAAATCCTTCGTGTCTTTGGTGAAAAGCCTTCTCCCTCAAGCCTAAATCTTATCACTTGTTTTCAAGCCCAAACATTCTCACGCAAGGAGTATGTAGCATTCGTAGCTCATGTGGGGGAAAAGAGGGAACGGAAAATTGAGGGCATTCCCATTGTTCGCAAATACCCTGAAGTGTTTCCCGAGGATGTTTCTGGTCTTCCTCCTATTCGTGAAGTTGAATTTCGAATCGATCTTGTGCCTGGTGCAACCCTGATTGCTAGGGCTCCTTATCGTCTTGCTCCCTCCGAGATGCAAGAGCTGTCTAATCAGCTACAAGCACTTTCGGACTAAGAATTGATTCGCCCTAGTTCATCTTCTTGGGGTACACCCGTTCTATTTGTCAAGAAGAAGGATGGATCATTCCGTATGTGCATCTATTACCGCGAACTCAACAAACTAACAATAAAGAATCACTATCCTTTGCCTCGTATTGATGATCTTTTTGTTCAACTTCAAGGAGCTTCATGCTTCTCAAAGATTGATCCTCGTTCGGGTTATCATCAACTACGCGTGCACAAGGATGGCATACGCAAAACTGCTTTTCGGACTCGTTATGGGCATTAAGAATTTAGGGTTATGCCGTTTGGGCTAACCAATGAACCCGCGGTGTTTATGGATCTCATGAACCGCGTATGCAAACCTTACTTTGATAAATTCGTAATTATTTTTATTGACGACATTCTTATTTATTCCAAGTCCAAAGCCGAGCACGAGAAACATCTTCATTCCGTCCTTGATCTCTTAACGAAGGATCAACTTTATGCTAAGTTCTCAAAGTGCGAGTTCTGGTTGAAAGAAATTCCGTTCTTAGGGCATATAGTAAACAAAAAGGGTATCCACGTTGACCCAGCCAAAATCGAAGCCGTTAAAAATTGGAAAACTCCATCCACTCCTACCAAAGTTCGTTCATTTCTTGGTCTTGAGGGTTACTATCGTTGATTCATTCTTAATTTTTCCAATATGGCTTTGCACCTAATCTCATTAACTCAAAAGGATAAACCTTATGAATGGGGGCCAAAGCAAGATGAAGCCTTTCAAAATCTTAAGCGCATGCTTTGTGATGCATCGATCCTTGCACTCCCTGAGGGAAATGAGGGTTTTGTTGTCTATTGCGATTCTTCCAATCAAGGCCTCGGTTGTGTCCTTATGCAACAAGGTAAAGTTGTCGCTTATGCTTCAGGACAACTTAAGGTGAATGAAGGGAATTACACAACGCACGATCTTGAACTTGGTGCCGTTGTATTTGCGTTGAAAATTTGGAGACATTACCTCTATGGCACTAAGTGTGTGGTATTCACCGACCACAAGAGTCTTCAACATATTTTCGACCAAAAAGATCTAAACATGCGGCAACGACGATGGGCTGAACTACTTAGCGACTACGACTGCGAAATTTGTTACCACCCTTGTAAAGTAATTGTAGTAGCCGACACCCTTAGTCGAAAGACCCATGTGAAATCAATTCTACTTCATAGCGTGACTGTTCAAACCGATCTCTAACTTTGTATCTTTGAATCCCAACATGTCTCTGTCACCGAGGGTAATATGTACGATGAAATGTTCTGTGGTATCGAGAATCAACTTGAAACTAAGCACCATGGTTTGTTGTATTACATCAATCGTTTGTGGGTTCCTAATCGTGACGATCTTCACGCATTCATCATGGACAAAGCTCATAAGTCTCAATATTCCATTCATCCCGGTGCGGATAAGATGTATTTTGATCTACGGTCCACATTTTGGTGGCCCGATATGAAGAAAGACATCGCGTTATATGTGGGAAAATGCCTTACTTGCGCTAAAGTTAAGGCCGAGAATCAAGACCATCTGGTTTGCTCATTCAACCACACGTCGCTGTTCGGAAATGGGAGAACATCTCTCTGGATTTCGTGCTCAAACTTCCGACTACTCGAAACAGTCAAGACGATATATGGGTTATAGTCAACCTTTGACTAATCTGCTCATTTCATTCCGATTAATGAAAAGCTTTTGGTTGATCAACTCGCTAGGGCTGGCAATTTATACACGAGACACGAATACACGACACGTACCTACATGACTTTAACAGGTAACAGGTAAGACCTTAACAGGTTTCGTGTACTAAACAGGTAGATACGAAATTACCTGTTAATTTTTGTAAGGCCCCGTTCCCGGTAGCCCTACTTTAGCGTCGGATTTACTCATAAACACAGTTCTATAAATCAAACTTAATCAAAACTTTCGCGGAATATAAAACTTTAAGCGTTTATTACAAAACATTAAATCTTTTCTTTGATACCATAACACAAAACATTATATTTAAAACATATTTTCTTCTTTCTTCAGATGCCAGCCGTTCAATCCATGCCATGTGCCATCCTCAAGCTAGTTCTTTAATCATATTCACCTGCGTGCATACTAAAAGTCAGCTACGCTGAGTGAGTTCTAGTTAATCAAGCAACTTATCATACAACCACTACATGCATCATATACGTATCCGAATACACGTAGCCCACTATCAGACCTGCTCACCGTACCACTTAACCTCTTATTCACCCCTACCACTTAACCACTTTAATAACGAATAACGTTATGCCACTTTGCCACTTTAATAACGTAATAACGTTATGCCACTTTGCCACTTTAATAACGTTATGCCACTTTGCCACTTTAATAACGAAGTCACGTATAGGCTTACCCTACCACGTACTATCGTCATGCCACTAACACTCTTACTAGATTCTTGACACTTCTAACACACTCTACCTCTACTTGTCTACAACACACTTCATATCATTACATCATTTACATAATAACCAAGTTACATCATAACATTTACACACACTAATATCCATTTGACAATCACTATCTTTGGCGATACGTGCAATATCCGAAGATCGTTCACGCACCGAAAAGCATTATATACTAGCTACCTCGTATATCATCTATAGCATACACTTACCACTTAAGGTAAGTGAATTCACGCTTCACATCGAGTATGCACACATCCCCGAAAACATAACAAGGAAGTAGGGCTAGAAACTCACCTGAATGCGATTACGTTCACCATTTATAGTTATTCCTTTCTTGAGCTGTGCACGACTAACTGTATAACAATTACACGTATCAATTAATTATTACTACTTGTATTGTATTTCTATCTTAATATAACCCACAACGAACGGGGGTCCGGGGGCAGCGCCCTTGGCAACGGGGTTCTAGGGGCGGCAGCCTCTAGCGGGGTCCAAGGGGCAGAGCCTTAGGCTGGGGTTAAGCTGCCAGGTCAGCTTGGAAAAATTTTATTTTCATTAACTGTCTTAACACATTTCCAATAGGATTTTAAGTTATTATTTTATTCACCTACTCATTCGTTAGCCCGATTCGTGGTCTAGTACTGGATTACTTTTACTTAGCATTTTAAGCGAACTTAACGTTCAGCGAAGTTAACTTGGCGAACTTAGTCAGCTGGCGAACCTAGCATTAAACGAACTTAATCCTTAAGCGAACTTGGCTTGGCGAACTTGGTAAGCTGGCGAACTTGTTGATAGGCGAACTTAACAACAAGCGAAGTTATAGCCAGCGAACTTAGTCAGCAGGCGAAGTTATACTATAGCAACTACGGCGAACTTATACAGCAAACTTAGCTGCGGCGAAGTTGCCCAGTAGCAGCTACGGCTCATCCAAAACCCCTATAATCATCTTTGTTTTAACGTGTAACCCTTCTATGTGGTATTAACCCAACCCGTGAGTATTCCCATGATCATTTTCGGGTAAAGCTCGGCTCGGAAAAGCATAAAGTTTGGGCCTTTAAGATTAAAACGTTCAATACTAGGTCTAGGGTTTATTTTAAATGGGTCATATGCAGCCGTGAGTTCGTTAAGTTCGTTTCTAACATCAAGTTTGCTACTTTAATACTCGTTTATACCCGATCTTTGCTAGGTTCGAGTTTCACGGATAACCGTTCATGAAAACGTAAACTTTAAGGATAAAGGACATACCTTTACGTGTTTTTAAGGTTACAGTTAGCTTGGTGGTGAACTACAATCTTGTATCTTGCTTGCACGCTCAAGATCTATTAAGTTATAGGCTTGGTTTGGTCTCGGATTGCTCCTTAGCTCACGGCCGTATATGGTGTAGGAAGTATATGTGTGTTTTTGAGTGTAGAGAATGAGATGGATAAGATGGATGGAAAAATGGAAAGGATTAGGGTTTAAGGGGTATTTATACTCCCTTAAGCCCATGGACCTAAGGCCCATCTTTCCTTTTCGGTCCATAACTAATCCCATTTAAATGGCCTACTTACTATTTCATATTTTATTATTATTACTATTATTATTCCACTAACTCATTTATTTCACCCGACGCAAATAATATATATTAATATTATTCTAGAAATTTCAGGATGTTACAATTTTCGTGTCTAAACAGGTATAATACCTGTTTACCTGTTAATACCTGGTTATTTTTAAAATTAAATAATATATATAAAATATATATAGTTGAAACTCATATTAAATCTCATTATCCCTAACCCTAGTTCTTTCTTACAGCCATCACTCTCATTATCCCTAACCCTCTCACGCCTACCAGAGTACCATCACCAAAATCCGTTACCGGCCATCACCAAAATCCGCCGCCGGCCGTCCCTGTCATGCCGGCCATAACCCGTCGCCGCCATACTCTCTCCGACCACCACGCATCGCCACCATACTCTCCCCGGCCTCCACCCGTCGTGTCCAGCCGTCCATACTCTCTCCGGCCTCTAATTTCGTTCATCATTCTTGGTAAGTGATTGTTTTGTTCCGTCAATACTCATATTAAATCTCAATATCTTACTAAATCCATTCATCGTCCGGTTAACAGATTCATCTTCATTCATGTTATTGTTTTGTACCAAATCCCAATAATATGATATATACTCTTTAGGGTTGTTTTTGTTCGGCAAACAGATTCATATTATGGTTTGTCAGTTTAGGGCTGTTTTAGTTTAATTATTTCGCTTATTTAGTTTCGAACTTTTTATTATAAAATACATCTTTAGGGTTGTTTTAGTTTAATTATTTCACTTATTTGGTTTTGAACTTTTAATTGCTCACATTTGTTAGTATTTACTATTTAGGTAATTATGAGTGGCCCACAAAAGAAGGTGGAAAAGGCGAAGGATAAGAAAGCTAAAACAACGGTATGTTTGTTGATTCAACTATATTTATTTTGGTTCAAGTTTGGTTTTATTTTTTTGTAACTTTATGTATTTTTTTCTTTAATCATTCTAGACGGAGAGTGATTCTATCGAAATTGATTTAGAAGATGACTTCTCTATGGATATGGATGTGGATGATGAGGTTCACTTGGTGGATGAAGAAGATATAACCGATAGCAAATCAGGGTCAAAGAGAAAACAAAAAGAAAGAAAAGAGAGATCTCCTGTGTGGCGTTACTTCATTAAACACACTAAGAAAAAATAGGAAAAAGGACTCTAACTGAGTGCAAGAAATGCCATCACATCATGATATATGATAGTGGTCAAGGTACGGGTAATCATACGAAACACATAAAAAGTTGCTATGGTTCTAGTTATAAAGATGTTGGTCAAATGCTTCTAAATAGTGACATGAAGTTAAAGTCGTCTTCTTTTTCTAACAATACGTTTCGTGAGATAATTATAGATGCCATTGTGATGCATGAATTACCTTTGTCATTTGTTGAGTATAAGGCTTTTAGAGATTTGTTTGAGTATTTGCAACCCGATGTGAATATTCCCTCTAGAAATACCGTTAAATCTGATTTAGTGCAAAAGTTTAAGAGAGAAAAAGAAAAAATGAAAATTATTCTTATGGAATCACCTGGGAGATTATGCTTAATTGGAGATTTATGGACTTCTATTACTACTGATGAGTATTTAGCAATTACAGTTCATTATATTGATAAACATTGGGTTTTGCAAAAGAGAGTTTTATCGTTTTCTTTCATGCCACCACCTCATACTGGTGTTGCCATATGTGAAAAGGTGTTTTCTATTCTAGTAGAGTGGGGTATAGAAAAAAAAATATTTAGTGTAATGTTGGATAATGCATCTTCTAATGATGCTTTCATTAGGCTTCTAAGAGAACAGTTGAATACAAAAGCAACACTTGTTTCTAAGGGTGCTTTATTTCACTTGAGATGTTGTGCTCATATTTTGAACTTGATTGTGCAAGATGGGCTAAAGGAAATTGATGATTGTGTTTACAAAGTAAGAGAGAGTATCAAGTATGTGAAAGGTTCACACAAAGGAAGGAAATGTTTTTGGAATGTGTTGAGTTGTGTTCAATTAAAAAATAAAAGGGGTTAAGGCAAGATATTGTTACAAGGTGAAATTCCACATATTTAATGCTTGATGGTGCTCTTTATTATCGGCGTGCATTTAGCCATTTAGAATTGAGTGATTCTAATTATAAGGAATGTCCAGTTGCATCAGAGTGGGATAGGATTCAAAAGATATGTTCGTTTCTTGAAGTATTTTATGATGTGACAAATGTCTTTTCGGGTACCAAATATCCGACTGCAAACTTGTACTATCCACATGTTTTTTTGGCTTATTTTACTTTATATGATGGGATGAATTCTGAAGATGAGTATATAAAGAATATGACAAACTTGATGATGATGATGGGGAAGTTTCAGAAATATTGGTCAAATTTTAGTTTTACATTAGCCGTGGCTGTGGTGTTGGATCTTAGATACAAGTTGCATTTTATCTATTGGAGTTTTTCAAAAGTTTATGGAGAGGGAAGTAGTGAATATACAAATGTTGATCAGTTATTGCATTCTGCTTTTCATGAATACGCCATTGCCTTGTTAAATGAGGGTGAGGATACAAGGGATGAGTCAACACCTACTTCAGATGGTAGCAAAGGTGTTAAGGACACAAGTGGTGTTTAAACATGTGGTGCGAGTTCAACACTTAAGGTAATTTTTATGTTTGTTCATTTATTTGTTTTATGTATATTGCCTTTTAATTATTAACTACATAAATTTTTTATTAATATGTTTTAGGATTTTGATAAATTTCAAAGTAAGGATTTTACAACTAACCAAAAGTCATAACTGCAATTGTACTTAGAGGAGTCAAGAGTTGATAGGAACTTACCACTTGATGTGTTAGCTTTTTGGAAAGCCAATGAGTTTAGATATCCCATACTAGCGAGGATGGCAAGAGACTTTTTGACTATTCCGGTATCTACTGTGGCATCGGAGTCGACATTTAGTGCAAGTGGAAGAGTGATTACCGAACATCGAAGTTCACTTAGTAAAGCTACCGTTGAGGCTCTAATATGCATAAAAGATTGGTTACATGGAGATTTTGTAATGTCCATCATTGCTTGATTTTTATAAGTTTTATACATGATATTATATTAATTTTATAATGTATATGTTTGTTTGTACTTTGTAGGTTCTAACAAAGTTAGTGTGGAAGAGCTCACTGAAGATATAATGTATCGCTTGACATTAGTTGTGAATCAAATGCTTCAAACTCGGTGAACAATCCTAAGGTACCAACTCCAAACGCTTCAAGTAGTGTTGCTCGCTAAAACAATGAACAATCCTAAGGTACCTCACTCTAAAACTTTCTAGTAATGTTACTTGATAAAACTATATGAATATGTCCAATTGTCCATGATTAATATAACTAATTGACTATACTTATTTTGTGTGTAGGTTTGATTGTTTGGAATTGAAGGTTTGAGAAGAAAGACCAATTGGAACTTGAAAGTTTGGAACTTGATATTGTTTTCAATATATGTTTTGATTAGGATTCTATGTGTTTTTGTCTTAAATTTGTTAAGGAGCATAGATTTATGTTTTATTTTAAGACTTTTATGAACATTCGTTGACTTTTGTTTCGCTAAAAGGTTTTCAAATATGTGTTTCTAAACAGCTATTATCGTGTACTATCGTGTATTATCGTGTATACCAGGTATTAACAGGTTTGTGTTCGTGTTTGGGTTACAGGTACACGATAAGTTTTCGTGTCGTGTACAGGTATACCCTTTTCGTGTTCGTGTCTTATTGTGTTCGTGTTTTATCGTGTACGGGTATACATGATATGCCAGCCCTACAACTCGCTCAGCTTTATGTTCGGCATATTGTTTGTTGTCACGGTATACCTTTGTGTATCATTCCAATCGTGATAGTAGTTTTACTTCTCACTTCTGGTCATCGCTTCAAACCGCGTTGGTAACTCGATTGGATCTTAGCACCGCCTATCATCCTCAAACCGATGGAAAATCCGAGCGCACGATCAAATGCTCGAAAACATGCTTAGGTCATGTGTCAAGGATTTCAGTGGAAACTGGGATTCCATCTTCACTTGATTGAGTTCTCTTACAATAATAGTTTTCATTCGAGTATTGGTATGCATCCGTTCCAAGCTCTCTATGGTCGTAAATGTCGATCACCTATCTGTTGGAACTAAATTGGTGAAACCCAAATCACCGGTCCGGAACTTGTTCAAGAGACTACTAATTTAATTGCTCAAATCCGACAAAATCTCTTAACTGCTCGTAGCCGTTAAAAGAGTTACGCCGATAACCGGCAACGACCTCTTGAGTTTAATGTTAGGGACTATGTCCTTCTCAAGGTATCCCCTTGGAAAGGTGTTATTCGTTTTGGCAAGAAAGGCAAACTATCTTTTCGTTTTGTTGGACCTTTCAAGATTCTTGCACGTGTTGGTGGTGTTGCGTACACACTCGAACTTCCTCAAGAGCTTTCTAACGTCCATCCGACGTTTCATGTTTCACATCTCAAGAACATTCTTGCTGAGGGAAACCTCATGTACCAATCGACGAAGGGCGCATCGATGAAATAATGCACTTTGTCGACAAACCGGTGGATATATATATATATATATATATATATATATATTTGACTATAACATGTAGAATTGGTCCATTGGATTATATGAAGCTTCGAGTTTTGTTATGAGCATTCATTCTTGTTCTATTGCAAAACTATTTAATTTTAAGGTGAACATATAATAATATACTAGATACTTCAAATCTTAAAACCTTTTTTGTATGATCTTAAATAGATATTTAAGTTGAAAAAAAATGTTGCTTTCGTGTCATCAAAGTTTTATTTTTATTGATGGATAAAAAAGATGTGGTTATGAAACAAAGTACTGAGGAAAAGTTAAAAATAAAGTTCATAGATAATTAGTAGACATGATGGTTTAAGGATTTGAAAGAAAGGTCAAACTGAAAATAGTAATTGCTTGACTAACTTTTTTATTCATCTTTCCATGTTAATGAGCTAATATGTTGTTTATATATTCAAAAAATATTAATGATGATTATAAGGATGTCCAATGTGGTTTACACCGATTTCACATATACTCTCTGGCTTTAAAAATTACATGTGTTATCTGAAACTTATGAACTGGATAACACTCATGGTCATTTGACTAGAGTATTAAAATTTCCAATTTAATGGATAAACCTTAAGTTATTATAGTGTCAAAAGATGGTGTTAGTGTAAATATTGTATAGGTTGGTTTAGAAGAGGTTGACTTGACAGTTGGGTATTTCGAACCTTCGGTCTATATAAATTGTTTCCGCTTTAGCGACGAACCAGATTTCTTGTGGGAACCTTTCACTTGTGCAATATGTTTTAGAGAGAATTGCCGTTTGCGTACATGTGGTTTATGGGCGGGCCACATTGTGTCCCTAGAAAAATGAATCGTTTGAGTCCCCCGTCTATTTTCCTTCCAGTAATTTAGTGAAGAGACTCAATCGTTACTAATAGTTCGGGCTCACTCATTGAGCTTCAATAATAAGTTTACCGTCTGTTTCGGTTTTTATGGCTGATTTTCGGTATAAACCGTAAACCAGACCGGTTGCTATGGTTTGAACATTCAGAAACCGGTTGACCATAAGTGATGATTGGTTTAAATGATTTCAAGGTTTCAAACGAACCTTAAACATCCGTAATTGTTACATGATTACTAGGATTTCTGTTCCTCGTCGAATCATGCGGACACTTGTGTAGTAATAGAAATGACTTAATAATTTGTTTGCTAAAGATATAATTTCATAAGGATAAAACATTCTTTGCCTGTTAAAAAACATTGATTAAAATATATACATCCCTTTCTTCAAAAAGCCGTATAAAAGTTTATGAAGTATTATGTGGCAAGGTTAATCGATGTCTAGTCATAACCCTTTCAGCATAACTAACATTTCTTAAAATCTATAACCAAGTGTACAATTACTTGAATTCCTTTTTTTTAAATAACACGTCAACGAATGCTGGTGAATAATACATGCATACACAAAACATTTTATGAATAGTATGAATGAATAGGAAAAACATTTGACCGTATTTGAGTTCGTCTTGTAAACACTCAGAGTATTTCACCTCAACATACTACAGTGCGCGCACTGTAATATTATACCCGGATTCACTCGTGATTATATATCTTAATAGTTATGTTACCACGATTTATCTATTAAACGTGTATACAAGTAAAGCCGTTTAGCAGCTTTTTTACAACTCTGATAAGATTACAAACCCATCAATTCTATTTAAATATTTCAAATAAATTGTATGAACGGGTCATGTTCGGGTTTTAGGGTTCCATGTGTGCATAAATTATGGTTGATATCTTTAGATTCAACTCATAACTCCAGACTCGTCAATTCAACACGATTAACACCTAACTAACCAGGCCTATCAAAGCACAACATAATGAAGAAAACTAGTAAAAAAAATTCTCCAAATATAATTTAACTTGAATAAAAATATAAAAAGGAAAAGCAAAGAAAGTGACGAGATAAATGAGTGAGTCGCAAAAGAAGATATTTTATTTTAAGAGTTTTAAAAACCAAATTCCACTATACAAAATGGTAACAAAAAATTTAGAGTTATTTCCTCCTCTTTTGAGATTTCTTATTACATATGAAACAAGGGATCACTACAAATCATGATGAAGGTGGAAAAAACATGAAAGCAACTGACTTTTGATATTACAAGTCCTCACTTGTTAGGACGAGGAATCTTCGAACTGTGGCACACTTATACAAACAGTATATAGATCAAATAATAAATATCAACAAAAGTATTCAGAGAATTCTCATCCACTGCTTTATCTTTAGATATAAAATTACACGAATAATTATTATATTTTTTCTCTAATTTCAATTAAATAATACCATTTTATACATATATCATTACATATTTCTCTTTTCTTCATTTATAATCACCTTCAAAATATATAAAAATATTATATTAGATGAACGATATCCTTTTAAATATACAGAAAAATCGTTACACTTACTCTCATCTCAACTCACAACACACCTTAAACCACTCTCTATACTTAAAAAAATATCCCTCAAAAGATATGGGGATATGATGCGAATGCTCTCTTAACATGTACTCCAAATTACGTGAATGAATTCTCTGGTGTAGAGAGTAGTTGTAAGTAATTGTGAGTGGAGGAAAGAGAAAACGTTACTGAAGTAAAATTAGAGAAACATTTTTCACATTCTATAATATTTATTTTTTTTAAAGTGGTTGTGAGTTAAGGATAAACAAAAAGGTATAATAAAAGTATAAACAAATATTATTTAATATACTAAATAAAAATGATCTAATTACAATAGAGAGGTGGATAAACGGGCAACAAGTTGCGCCGTCACCCCCTTTTTGAATGACAAACGCATAAAGTTTGTTTGAATAATTTTGGTGAACATGTCGTTCATTACAAGGAGCTTCCGGGTTTTAAATATAGACATGATTTGGTCAGAGATATCCTTTGCAAAGTGTTGAAACGAGCGGAG